>NC_135382.1:32629989-32839989 GCF_049243985.1 Paroedura picta
GCTAAGCATTTTGTTCTCTTAATAGGAAATGACCTCATTTACACTGGAGTAATAATTAGTACTGCTTCGCTGACAGTTAAGGGGGGAAAAAGTTTGCCAGTATAATAAGGAGCCCATCTCCTTTGTTAAGAGCGCCACATTGATTATTAACCCTTGCGAAGGAAGCTCAGAATGGATAGCTGCTTTATGCGTCGCAAATGTTTATGGCAAAGGTACCAGGAAAATAGTTAAGTGGTGTTAATCGGCCCAGGGGGAGGGGGCAGGGTAGAGAGGCTGTGCTCGATGAGAAAAGCTACAGCCAGTTGGTATGTACTCCACGGTGCAATCTTGTTGCCTTCCTGTTCTCTCGCCGAACAAGATTGGGGACAAAAATGAGGCACAGGTGCATCAGTAATACGCGCTCTTACACCACTCCCGATCCCCCTCCCCGCCACTCTAAAGCTTAGTTATTTAAGCCACAGGAGAAATTGCTTGCCGTAGCCCATTAAAGACACATCTGCCCCAGAATGTTGTGTCCTTCCAATTTGGCACTTTAGCACTAAGCCAGGAGAGAAGGAAGAGGACCTTGTTAGTCCCTAACTAATTAGGGGGATCGGATGCAAAGGAAGACGGGGCTCTCGTCCCTATTACGGCAGGGTGGAAGGCAGACAGTTCGGTGGGGAGGAGAAATTGCAACTGTCACGATTTGCTTTTCCGTGCACGCTGCCGCACCTGGCCATCCTTCTACTAAAGAGCAGGCACAATGTGAATTCCAGCGGATGCACAGAAGCCTCTCAAGCAAACCGTGGGGGCTCTGTCGTAAGGGCAAGCACTTTTCTCTGTGGGACAAACATGGAGGGGATCCACAAAGATAGACAGGGGTCTGGCACAGCCCTAAGGGGGTTTTAGTCCCCGCCCACATCCTACCGCATCTTTTGAACACCCATATTTGCACCCACAAGGATTTGAACAGCTGCGGACAGTCCGCTGATGACCAACAGGAAATCCAACCCGCTTCAAACAGTGGTGAGAGAGCTGTGCCTTTGGTCCAATCAGCAAGAAACCTTTATTTCCCGGGCTCCGGTGATACGTGCTTCTTTATAAACTGAAGGCAGGCAGTTTCACAAATAAGAGAGCAAGAGCTCAGGAGGGAGTTATGATTCAAATTTGCAACCTCCTGTGATCAAGTTTAGTAAATGGCTCCGGGGGCCATTTAAAGGGTTGCTCCTCATCCTTCACAGCCTCACAAAACATAATCGCTGTCAGTTTCGGAGCGTTATTATTTTTATTAATCATTTCTGCAGCACTTCTAATGTGCACGATCTTTTACAGCCCTCGCCTCATTCATCCTCGCAACAACCATCTCACGAGATGGGTTGTGATGAGTCCCGCGTTACAAATGAGACGGTGCGCGACTGGCAACAAGGTCCTCAAATTGGCCACAGATGGCCAAAGACTCTGAACCTTGGTCCAAAGGTTCCTGTAGGTCACAAGAGGGTCCTGCAGGAGAATTGCCCAAGTTGTCAAGCCGCTGCTAAATAGCAGTAAACAATATACCTTCAAAAATGTAGACTATACATGCGATAAAGTGGTTTTTTTAAAAATCAAGTCCCCTAATTCGAAGGCAACGGTTTCAAAAACATCCACAACCTTTTCCGATAGTGCGGCTGTCCTTGGAAAGGACATTTCAGAGAAGAATTTCGGACTTTTAGAATGTACCGGGTTTATACGGGACTTGAGAAATCTCAGGCACCGGAGCATATAGAAATTTCATTCCGGCATCTTGAATGTTCAACAGGCATTCGTTTTAAGTGCCTCTTGGTGAATCTTAATAGACGTATGAAGGTTCTTTAGATGAGGAACAGAGGCAAGCTTTTCTGTGGGGATAACCTGTTTCCTAGAGCTTTAAAAAAAATAATCTGTGAAGAGGTTAAGATTAAGTTTTGGGGTAGCAATATTTAGAAAGCATGGTCCTTAAAAAATAGAACCCCGAGGACCAAAAACCACCCTGAGCCATATGGAAGGGCGGTATACAAATCTAATAAATAAATAAATAAATAAATAAATAAATAAATAAATAAATAATAAGTCTGGTTCCTAAATTTTTGGGAGTGCCGCATAAAGCCAGAGAAAATTTGTCAACACCAGGGTTAACACGAGCTAAAGACACAAGTCCACTTTGGACACTGAGTACCTTGCAGTTCCTTTGTGCCCCTGTCAAAAGGACTGGGTTTCTGAATAATTTATTCAAAGCCTAGGTGAAAATATTTTGCATTTTATTCACTAGATGCCTATTTTTTTTCCTCTCATAATGAGATGCACATTAAATCCATTGTAAGTGTCTTATTGTCAGGCAAATATATGTTAAAATGTCAGTTGGAAAATGAAATAAAACATTATTTAGGGATCTGGCTCATTAAAGTACAACACGGAAGCAGAAGAAATGCTTACATGTATATTCATGCACGTTTTAGACAGGATTGTGCCAGCATTAACTATGCTATGTAAAAGAAAGCAATGCTGTTTTTTGTTTACACCTGATCTAGAAAGGCACCCACATTATCCCTAGAACAACGACAGGGAGACTTTGGGTCTGAGAGCCAAGACAACATGCGGCATCTTCTGGTGAAAATGTTGGTGTGCTGGCGAATAAAAGGGAGGAGAGAAGCATTCTGCTTGGCCAGACACTAGCCCAGGGGTAGTCAAACTGCGGCCCTCCAGATGTCCATGGACTACAATTCCCAGGAGCCCCTGCCAGCATTTGCTGGCAGTGGGCTCCTGGGAATTGTAGTCCATGGACATCTGGAGGGCCGCAGTTTGACTACCCCTGCCCCCGAGGGGACTGCCATGGATCGGGGGCTTCCCCTCAGTCTCCTGGGAAGAGAACCAGACCTGCATGCTGAGCAAAACCGTCTAGCAGGCCCTGTTCAGCACATTTGCTGGTGGACCCACTCCAGTGATTGAATATATTCGCAAATGACGTTACCAATACAGCCACAGAAAAGTTGTCCCAGGATATTTCCTGCCCTAGAAAAGATGGACACAGTTTCCTTTCCACAAGGGCTGAAGCGGAATATTGCAGCCAGATCTCTACACCCAACGCTTGACTATCTCTGATCCCAAGCATTGCTGGTTTTCCGTTGTCTTGGTGGGTCTAGCCACGTCATTGATTTATTTATTTTTTTATTTATGTAATTTCTATATCACACGCCCCCACAATAATAAAAACAAAGCAAAAACCAATTCCCCCTTCCCCCACCCTCTTAAACACTCTCCATCCCCCACTGGCTACCTGGACTGGTATAAAAAGGGGATGGTGTAAAATGGGGGGGGGGGAGGTCAGGAGAAGGATAGTTTCAGACAGCATGGCCTCAGCCATAAGCCTGGCCTCAGAGCGCCATTTCACAGGCAATGCGAAATTTTGGCAGCTTTGTCAAGGCCCGGATTTCAACAGCCAATTCATCCCACCAAGTTGAGACCAGGCAAAATGTCTTTAGGGCCAGGGATCACCAACAAATTGGTGTCAGCAGAACACAATGATCTCTGGGGAGCATACTGGGAAAGAGGAAAAGATTAAATTTACAGTACGTCAACAAGAAACTCTTAGCAGCAGCAGTGGCCCAGAAGCACAAGGTTAAGTGCTTAAAGTAGTATTACTTCTTGTTTCCCGGTGGTCAAGCATTATGGTAGCCATTTGATACCATAGCAGTGGTGCTACCCATTCTGATCCACCTGACGACACGTACTAAGGACAATCTGTTCAGATAGACTGGGGTTAAGTGGAATTAGAGAGGCTAACACCAGTGGGAGAGCTGATAGGGTGGAATCTAGGGAGAGGAGAGATCTCACAAGGGTACCATGCCTTAGAGCCCACCCTTCAAAGCAGGTAGGATTTTAGGTCTATTGATCTCTGTAGGGTGAAGATCCAGTATAATTCTGCGAGAATTCCAGACTCCAGACACCATTTGGAATTTGGCATCCCTGCTTTCAAAACACTTTGTATCTAGGCAGTATTAGGGAATATTTTATTATTCGCTTATATATCTATTTTTGGACTTATATACCGCCGCTCTCAAGAGGCCCGCGGTGGTTCACAATAAAACAATAAAAACAACACAACCCATAAAAAATCCCCTGAACACATTATGTATGTGTATTACAGTCACTCTGAGCATTTTGTTTGTTTGTTTTTTAGCCGACAAAATACAGTAAACAAATTAAATGCTTTCACATGGAATCCTGGGAACTGTAGTTATCTGCAAACAGCTATGGGTCTTTCCAGAAGAAATTCTCAGAAACTTCAAATTACAGTTTACCAGGAGTCTTTGGGGGAACCGTGAATGTATACTAGTTAATATTTATGCATTTATTTGATTTGTATATTAAGTTAAAAACGAATAATAGACATTATAAAACCATTTAAAACACATTCCACAACTACCATCTGCATTAGTCCACGTATTTCCGGCACACTCTGCTTCGTGATGTTTCCGTGGGAGGTGTTTTTAATCAAGGGGTGCCACTGAAGTTATAGGATGACTGGCCCCAACCAAACTCTTGGTAGGAGAGATCCATCTGGCAGGCCCTGCAGAGCTACACCAGTTCCATCAGGGCCCAGATCTGCATCAGAGAGCAAGAGAGTGTGCAACGTAAATGTAGCTTTACAATCCCTTCATCAGGCCGAAATCAACCCAGCACAGGGGCTTTCTGGATGGGTAATGCTGTGGGTGAAAGCAAACGACCCTTGAGAGAAGCACAGGAAGTGCACAATTGAGTGTGAGTGATCGGTGCTGATGTTTCCAGAGCAATTGCCCATGTCCAAATGGCTGGCTGACCCATACCGATCAACGGGCAATTGCTACTGCAAAATGGCCCAGTGAATAACAACGGTCAGGGCAAGCGTCCTCCATGTATACCTGCTGAAAGGAAACTATCAGCATCAGTCACATTGAAGTCCTGCTCTCTTTACTAAGAGATGCATTCACGAAAATCACCGCCTTTTCCTTGTCCGCTCTGGTTTGTCTACTGGCTGAGAGGAATTAGAAACACCCTCAGTACTCCCAGTGCATTTTCAAGATCAGGAGAGGCTTAGTATGTTTGACTGAACCACCCCCTTCAAGCTTAACAGTCCAGATTGTTCCGGCATACAAAACCCCAGTATTTTTCACTGCCCAAAGCAGGTTTGGGGGAAACTATATTAATCCATGTCTTTTATTCCATGGGAATCAATAACCGTAGACTATATTTTAAAAGCCTGTTAGAACTGTGGGAAATATCCTCCTTTTAACATCTTATAACTCTGCTGACTGATGTGAACAAAAAAAGAAGATTGAAGCACGGCAAAAAGGGCTAAACTAGGCCACAACATGTCGGGTGTCAGGAGAGCCATCGGTAGATATTCCCAATGGTTTTAATGGGAAATTGGCAGCTGCAGGCCCCATGAACTAGAGTTCAGTGCTATGCAGCATAGGGAAAACAAGGTGTAATTCTTTCTCCTCCCTCAGTTCTCTACCCTCTGGATGTTGTTAAAACCTTGGGTTCTCTGTTTATCCCCCTTCAAAGGTGAATGTAGCCAATCAGGGTTTGAAAGGTCTACATTAACTGGAATCGCCTTTGAAGACTGTTCAGAAACTTTCCTTAGTGCGAAAGACAGTTCTTAGATTGCAGAATGGTCCTAGCTGCAGATAACTGATCTCATCAGCCCCATAACTACCACAATCTATTGTTTCCATGCCGACTTCAAAACCGGCATGTCCCAAATTGGCTGGGGGCTAGGATAGTTAAAGGACCTTCTCCTCTCCTATGTACTGCCCACCAGTTAAGATCTTCCTTAAACGACCTGCTCTGCTCTTGTTGTTCTTCAAGATGAGACAAGTCTCTCTAGGACCTTCAAATAGATATGCTGGAAAAACAGGTTTCACAACTCTGGGTTGGGAAACTCCAGATTTTGGGGCAGAACCTGAGGAGGGTGGAATTTGGGAAGAAAGCCCAGCAGGGTATGGAGTCCACAATCCATAGCAGCCATTTTCTATAGGAGAATTATTCTCTGTTATCTTTAGATCAGCTTTAATTACAGGAGATCTCCAGCTCCCATGTACAAATTGGCAACCCTGTTCAGGAATAAAGACTGAGCAAATTAGAATAAGGGATTGTCTTTTTTTTTTCTTTTTTTTTTTGAACTTGTAAGGAGGAAGATTCCTTTACTCCCCCGAGCAACTTCTGCAACTCTTGTTAACAACTGTGGGGTTTTTTCTCTTCATTCTGAACAGCGTAAATATTCTGAACAACCTCTTTTCTGCACTGGACTCCACCAGCAGCTGCTTTAAAATGACAGACAGACAGACAGACAATATGTAAGATATATATCTTATATAGATATCATATTGTCAAAAGAGATGGCAGACTCCCTCGCATAGTAAACAATGAGAATTGTAGCACAAGCATTTACCAAAAAGCACTGTTCGTTTAAAAAACACACAGACACACACTATATTTTTTTCCCAGCAACCATGTAATTTGCGGGATGCATTTTTAAATGCTCGGCAACTGCAGAAAGCTCCATCAGTCAGATGATACAGATAGATAATTCACCGAACTGTCACATGATCTCCCATCAGTCTAAAAGATGTGAATATATTGCCACAAGCTTTGGGAATAATGGGTGCACCTGTTTACAGTGTCACCTCTGTTTGCTAATTGTCTCCTTGAGCTACATTTTACTTCTAATGCATTTATTTTTGACAGGCAGTGTCTATTTAGAAATCACATTACTTCAAGAGCAATTGTTCTTTTGTCTATCAAGTAAATGAAGTGTTGTTATACAGATTTCAGGTTCTGATTAGTGAAGTATCAGTGTGCCACAAAGGTCAATCAGTTATTTACCTGAAGTAACAGAAGGATGACAGGCCTTTGGAAATTTTCGAGGAAGAACCTTATTAATAAAACTATATAGTACAGTAAAAAAAAAAATTAACTGCAATCTGCAATAATGCTTCCAACAATAGCAATAATGTACAAACTGTGTAAAATTCAACATGGACTGCATAAAATTCAACATGAAGGAAAACGCCAAGTATGAGGTTGGATACAACTCACTTTTCTGCTAGCTGAAAAGCAAAGAAAGGTCCCCATTGACTATGCAAAAATGGTTACATGGGGGATAAATAGATCTATGCTCAAAGGCTGGTTGGAGCCAACCACGAAATCCTGTTATATAGCGTTCTTCCCAACGCTAAAGCGAATAACACAAAGTCTCTACTCTCATGAAGACACATGCAGAATTCAAGACCTCGGGTACATGCCAGAGGTCTTAAACCAGAGTTAAAGAGATATACAAGATCGGCAATTTATATTATTTGAAGAGAGCTCTCGTTTTCCAAGACAACTTGGATTCAAAATTTTGTTGTGACCCCACCCCATTTTATTGTGCATTAATTAAATCGGTTTATCAATCGATGCTTTAATTCTTATATACAGCATACAGTGGACAGATAGAAAAGCACAGATTCTATCTACTAAAATGCTTTCCAATTTCTTGAAGACTGGCCAATGTGTACAAGATCCCTCGCATGACAGTTCATTGCCTCAAGCTTAGGGGACGAGGACGCAATGAAAATTAAAAATCCAGTCCGGAAAACAAGGTTGGTAGCCCAATTCATTCATGAACAAAAGGGTTCGGCCTACTGTGAAATTTGCTCTCTTTTCATTACAGAGCTAGACAAATTGAGAATAGGAGCAGTTTACAATGGTTAAAAATGCCAACTTTCTATAACCATATTGGGAACTATAATGGGATCAACATTTAGTTTTAGCAGCTTCACAGAAGTGGTTTTATTGATAACAACAGGGGAGATTTTCAAAGACACAAGTTGGGAGTTGGGTGCCTTTGAAATCTCTCCTAGTTCCCTAATTTCTATTATATGTGTTAATATGAACATAATGGCAGCAACAAAGCTCAGCTGTGTGTCTGTACCCATTTGAAGAAATCCAGGATGAATTTCCACTCTTTCCCTGTCAAATAAAGAGAAGTTTTAATCACAGATATTAAAGGACACTCTCCGCATATGTATATCCTTGATAATATTTAACGTCTGGTCTAAAACGATGTTTTTGCAAAATCTATTCCTGCTTCCCTCGGGATTAGCACTACAATGACCCCACCGGTTCCAGTCGCAACATCAGCGTGGTATAGTGCAGGGGTAGTCAACCTGCGGTCCTCCAGATGTTCATGGACTACAATTCCCATGAGCCCCTGCCAGCGTTTGCTGGCAGGGGTACATGGAAATTGTAGTCCATGAACATCTGGAGGACCACAGGTTGACTACCCCTGGTATAGTGGTCAAAACTCTCCAATATGGAGAACTGAATTCAGTTCCTGCACAGCTGTTAAGACCTTAGTCCCCATTTCTCAGAGTAATCTACCTCCATGATCAAAATGGGCAGCTGTCTTAGATTGTGTGCAGCAGCAGAACAGAACGAGAATTCAGGAGCACCTTCAAGTTTAATAAAATTTGTGGCAGGGTAGGAGCTTACCTGAGTCCCTGCTCACCTCTTCAGATACAGCAAGAATATTTAATTTTTTTGAGAGCAAGGGCTCTGACTGTGGGTTGTACAATACAGCCACGAGACCCAGTTCTCTGCACAGCAGGTAGACAAACCCTCCGGAAGAGGTGGCTCCCAATAGCTCAAGGTGCGGAGGAGGCCCCTAAGGATGAAACCAACCGGTGACATCAGCTGGCAATGCCAGCTGTCAAAAGCTCACCAACAGCTGGAGGCATCCAACTAGCCGGCAGTAGGTGTGGGAGCAGGGAGTGCATGCATGGTGACAGAGAGGAAAGACCTTGCTTTCTGGGAGATGGCAGATAACTGAGCCTTCTGGGTAATCAAGTGCTGGAGACTGAAGTGTCTAACTGCACATTCGTAGCTTCCATGTCAGCTGTGTCAACTTGATGTAGAGGATGCCTCTGTGCAGGCTACCTCTGGCTTTTCCAGGGGAAAGCCAACCTCTGCTGCTGTTCTATTACTTTGCCAAAAGAAACAGGCACAAAAAGGAATGCTTGCCTTAAGTCACATTCTAAATTGGCTCCCTAGAGCTTTCCCCTTACCTTGTTCACTAAAGCACTGTGTATGTTTCCTCAGTGTTTAGCATATGCTATGTAACCTGAGCAGGATTCATATTGTTCCTCTAGTTGTTTTTCTAAAATATGTTCCCATCAGGAGCATAATTACATGCAAAATACTAGACATCGAATCATTCATAAAGATGTTTAAAAAAAATTTTTCGCGAGCACTTTTGAACAATCTTAAGGCAGCTGCGGAGGAAGAATTGGAAAAGAAATCACAGTCCCATCTTCTGTTTCAAACTGAGGATAAACTTCGGATCAATTCTGTGCGGCTGTCTGTTATGCCAAGAACTGAAAGCTGGAAAGAAAAGGGGGAAATGTCTTCCTTTATACATTACGATGAAGACAAGAGGCGGAGTTTTCTGCTGCTTGGGCAAGGAGATGCAAGATGTAAATACAAATTAGACATCCACGGCTGAAGTTTTCACTGGACCACCAGTAGTAAGACTATGAAAGGCACTTCTGTAACTGAAAAGTGTTGGGTCCAACCTGACAACTGACAAAGGTCAGAACTTACAAGGAAAAAGAAAAAGCTCGAGGCCTTATGGGAGGCATCACACAGGAAGTGACATCACCATGCCAAAAACGTTCAGGTATTTGGGCCAAAAAACACTATGGTAAAACCAGCTTCAGCCACAGAGTTTTTACCCAAATATCAGAGCACCGTCTGACTTCACTGATATGATAATACTACTTCCTATTACTTCCTATATATGATAATATTACTTCCTCAAGACTTAGGCCTTCTCCTCTCTCCCGCGAAGTCCCCGCACTGACCAGCTGATCGACAGCTGGGGGTAGGGACTCCTGGGGGGGGGGGAATCTGACAAACCTACTGTTTGCAATAATTCAGTGAGCCTTGCTGTTAAGTTCTGGAAAGTTTCTAGCCATCAAGAAGTTTACCAAAAGGAATCCACACTACATGATTTGGGGAAGATGGCTACCACTGTTATGAACCAGGTTGAGTGTTTTTCTCTCCCTGTCAGAGATACTGAAGTCCTGGGAGTGATCAGGACCATGAGCTGAACAGCATTTGCCCTCAGTATGAGAGTTATAGCCTAGGGCCTGTAAAAAGATACTTTGGCAGAAAGAGAAGGGAGGGGAAGTCAGTTCAAACATTCAGAACCCTACCCTGCCCTTCCTGTTTGTTTCTTCTGCATTATTAAATTTACTTTTGTGTTGCAGGCCCCACCAGGGCGAAAGGTGGGATATAAATAAATACATGAATGGAATCTGAAGGTGGGGGATGAACTTTTGTTAAGTTTCCTGCCTGGTTGCCTAGAGGTCAAATTCTTGCTCCTCAGTTGAGATTATCCAAGTGGCCACTTACATGCCAGAACTGAGTGGTGATAATAATAAGGGACCAGCCAGAATATTTCATTTTCTACCTGGTTCCTTATTTAAGTTTATTTGTACAATGTTTGGGATAATTTTTCCCCAGTTATTTGCCTCAAAGAACCTTTTAAGCATTCTCCTCACCTCCTAATCGGTAACAAATTTGCAATATTTACTGACCATGAGACGATTTTCTGATACATGGGTAGGTTTCATTACATGTGTATTTTACTTATTACATTCTGATTGAAGATTTCCTTTTTATGTATTTTATCCTGTTTCTTTCCTTTTTCGCGTTTGTCATTGATTCTTTCACAGGGTACCTGTGGATATATCTCTTGATCATAATTTCCTGATGTTTATTGCATGAATCAGTAGCTTGAGAACACTTTTTGGGCCACTCAGGAAAGCATGATCCAAAACACACTGGGTCTTTTGTTCAATTTATGGCATTCTTTGACCAACTATGCAATACTTGTTGACTATTCTGTAAGAGCCAGATCAGTGGATTATCTGCCATATTTACAGTGGAGCAACTTGTTATGGTTCATGGTGTCTACTGGCTAATGTTTGTTATTAATGGTTTGATAAAAAATTACTTTTAGTTTCATTCTTTTTTGTGTATTTCTGGGGTCTGTTTACTTAACCCTTTTGATTACCAATTCTGTTGGGGGGTTGGGTCTCCTCCACTTTGTTTTTGACCTAACAGAACTACGCATACAGGAAAGTTTTGGATTTTTGTTTCCCTGACGAAAGATTTCCACCACAAGACAAGCTCTGGGGAAACAAATGAAGTAATGTGAACTCTGATTTTAGCGCAAGTACTGCCTAGGATTTT
The DNA here is from genome assembly GCF_049243985.1 of Paroedura picta. Lineage (NCBI taxonomy): Eukaryota > Metazoa > Chordata > Lepidosauria > Squamata > Gekkonidae > Paroedura > Paroedura picta. The sequence continues at coordinate 32,641,264 of NC_135382.1, forward strand.
AATTCCTATTACCGGTTACTCTGCAGTTAGGGTTGCCAGCTTTAGCTTGAGAACGACTTGGAGATTTGGGGTGGACCCTGATTACAGTGTGATTTGGGAAAGGGAGGGACCTCAGCAGGGGATAATACCATAAAATCCACCCTGCAAAGCAGCCATTACCTGCATTTTGCAGGGGGTTGGACTAGATGACCCAGGAGGTCCCTTCCAACTCTATTATGCTACGATTCTATGATTCTTCAGGGGAACCAAACTTGGTCATCTGGAGATCAACTGTAAAACCAGATTTCCAGGTGCCATCTGGTGGCAATCCTACTTGCTGTAGTTTAGGGATGGCCAAACTGGCTCTCCGGACAATCCATGGACATCTGGAGAGCCACAGTTTGGCCACCCCTGTTGAAGCTATTCAAATCTCTGTTCAAATATGAAGTCACCTGGTCTGCCTGATCTTACTGGCCAAGCCCACACCTTTCACTGGGATTAAGATTTTTATTACGCATTTTACTTAGCTTGAAGTTTTCTTGCTACCCTGTGAGTTTGTGTTTAATAATAGGTCATGAGCCTTAATGATAGGGCAGGCTGTTAATCTAATGAAAATGCATGTGTGGCTGCATAAATAAGTCTTCCTAGCTATTTATTTATTAATAAAATGTCTATCCCCCATATTTTTCTTCCAACCAGGGACTCAAAAAAGCTAACATTATGAATTCGACATATATATTGCAATATATTTTACACTATAAATTCAACGTAGACTCATTTTTTTCTTCTTAAATCCAGAATGAGAAGACATATGCAACAAATCAACAACTGGGTCTTTGCTCAAATCCCAACAGGTGATTTCCCCAAAGCTTTAATAAAAAGAAAAAGAAAGAGGCTAAATTAAACCAAGTTAAGCAATGGCATTATATACACAGCCCAAAGATTATCTATCTTAAAAACTAGAGCATCCACCACCATCTGGACCTATACTGAAAAGTTTGGCACCTACATTACGTTTTTTTTTAAATTTTCTTCTTCAAAACCATCTCACCTTTTCCCTATCACACTCTGAATATTCTTAATGTAGTGATAAAATGAGAAAAGAAAGGAAGATTATTATAAAGCAAGATATTTATGGCTAAGGGTCCTTGGAACATTCATAGTCTTACATATATTTTTCTCTAAGTAATCAGGAATGTATTGGTATTTTGAAATTATGTCTCTCTAATAACACAAAAGTACTTAAGAACAGAAATAGACAGTAATGGAAAATGCAGTCAACTGTTGACAACATATAGAATTTCAGAAAATAATTTACAGAGAACAGCAGTGCAGATGAGTCAAAATTTTCTCAAAAATATTCCTTGCCTCCGATAGTCCAATGTAATTCATTTTCTATCTCTGTTCATTAATCATTGTTAAAATTAGTGATCCATTTCTTCCACTCTGCCATCTGCACTCAGCTTCGTAACAAACATGACACCTTCCCGCATAATAAAACCTGACAACTACGAGGATGCATTTCCAAATAGCTTTCTGCATATTTGCACCTCTATAACCGATTCTGTTGTCAGACAAAAGTGGATTATTTAACCAGAGTTCTTTCTTTATCAATGCGGTATCTCACCGTGTGTCTCCATGGGCACACATGTTAAGTATGTGCATGTAAAATGATAAAGCAAAACCACTGCAATTAAACAGAATTAAGCAAGAAAGTACTTTTGATCAAAATTCTAGCAACTGAGACAATGCATATCAACACAGCCCTAGCTCTGTGCATTAACTGGCTTTCTCTCCAACTTCCAAGACAATATAAGCACATTTATGCCAACCTTTTGACGGCCAGAATGTTTTGGATGTCCCACAGGCTAGCCAGTCACTGGCAGCGTTCAATCATTCATTCACCCCAACTGCCCCGTTCACATGGTGAGATAAGAACCCTGCGTTTCCACGGTGTTCACTTTATGTTGTCCTTTAGTATGGTATAATTCATATTTTAGGGATTGGTGTTCCCTTCTCGGTCCCCAAAAGCTATAGGCATCATGCTCTGATTTGTCCATGCGGATATAACAAGTGTGTCCCCACTGATCTAATGTGCATATATGTGGACTCCTTCCTGTTCTTCAGCGTGGGATGCACTCAGAAATTTTATGTTTGCTCATTTAAGACCGTCTGACCACTTTGCCCATTTGGCACTCTGTCACTTTCTACTGCAGCGTTCAAAAAATGGCCAGGACTCTTAAAATGCTTTAGACAGATTGGGGAGGGGGAGGGAAGAAGAGCAAATCTTCCACTGTCTTTAAGCGTTCTGACTTATTGCCGTCATTTCTCCATCAGATGCAGTTGAGTCTAATGGATGGGGGGGTGGGGGTGGGGGAGAATCCACCGGTATTATCTTTCTGGACATGCCAATGAAAGTTATTAATTTATTTTAATGCGTTATTGACATCTTCTTTGCTGGAGATGGAAAAGTGGAGAAAAGGAGCACAACACCATGAGCATAATAAGGAAAAGAAAGGAACAATCTTACCCTGAGCAGGGTTCGATTAGCCAGCATGCTCTACAAGGGACGAGTCGGATTAGGAGCCTGGCTAGAGCTAAATGTTTAGGATAATATGAATCTGCAGCTTGCTCCCTTGACTCCCTGAAGTCAGTTTCTGTCCCGCCCTTGTACACGTGCCGAGAAACCCGTGGGAGAGATGCCCCATCTTTCCACACTGGTTTTCATCCTTTTCAACACTTCCGACAGAGAAAAAAGGGCCGAATGCACCTGATGTAGTCTGGCTTTTGAAGCCAAGTAGATGTGAGCCTAGCCAGGGCCTTGATTGAAGAACACCTGGGAATTCCTTGTATACGAGGATTCAAATCAAAGACAAAAGTAAGGGCGGGGGGGGGGGGAGAGGGAAGAAATGATGGTGACAATTCTGAGTCCTGAGAAAGGGGTTTCATCACTTCTGTTCCCCAGAGGTCTTAAGAGCAGGTGCTTCATTTGGCAGTAATGTCCAGGAGTCCACATGTCCAACAGAAACCAGAGTGGAATGAACTTTTACAGGATGGAGCAGTCTCATGATCCCACGGCTGTCTGCAGGTGTTATCGGGGGTGAAAAGTGTCATTAAGTTGCAGCAAACTAACAGCCACCCTGTAGGCTTTTCAAGGCAAGAGATGAACAGAGGTGGTTTGCCATTGCCTGCTTCTGGGCAGCAACTTTGGATCTCACTGATGGTTTTCCATCCAAGAACTTACCAGAGGTGACCCTGCTTAGCTTTCAAGATGTGATGAGATGAGGATAGCCTGGGCCATCCAGGCCAGAGTGCAGACATTATCCATGTAGTTGGATGCTGTAGCTATCCCCATGCTTGAATGCTGTAAGATTGCTACCAGCTACATTGCAGGAAAATGGACATCTGTAGCCATGCACGTGACCTGAGCTTACAACAAGTCCCATTCTCTAAAGCAGGCTTTCTCAACTGCTTTACCATTGAGAAGCCCCTGAAACATTCTTCAGGCTTCGAGAAACCGCAGAAGTGGTACAATCATGTGGTTGGAATGTGTACATGCCCACCTGGGGCCCCTCCCCTTCCCACCTCCTCTAGACCCGTAATTGGCCATTTTGGGGGCGGGCAGGGTAACATGACCATATATGGTCATATCAGCTGATAAATATTTAACAATTAATATATATAAGAATTAATTAACTCCCACCCATTTGGGAAACTCTTCCAGGGCCATCACGAAACCCTAGTTGGGAAGGCCTGCTAGAAAGGGAGAACTCAAAGTCCAGGTTGTTATCAGTACCAGAGAATCAAAGATGTTCTGCAGGTTGCATTCAAAGCAGATACACATCAGTGGCCTGCAATATACACACCTGCAGAAATTAATTTTAGAAAGATCTCCATCACTTTTGTCAACTGTCAAGAGGAAACTACCTGCAGCTCTTCTCTTGGAAAAAAGGAACACCCGTGAGGTGTTCTTAAAGCACAAGCTACCATTTTAAACACTATTATTTGTCGAGGCAATCCCTTATCACGTATGTAAGTACATAGGTCCTCTCATTTTGCAACCGCATTATGGCTACCCCAGCAAAGGACTTTCAAGTCCAGTGAGAAGCAAAGGTTGCTTGCCATTGCTTTCCTCTGCAGAGTCTTCCCTGGTGGTCCCCCATGCGAGAACCGACCCTGCTTAGCTTCCAAGATCTTCTGAGACTGAGCTACCCCATGCCACCTGTACTATGTATCCAGTAAAAATAAATGGTGTGAGCCCTTGGGTCATCTACCTACCTCCCAGAACATGAATGTGCTGGGATTTAAACAAATTCATGCTCAGCATCCCAGATGCCTGTCCTGTACCACCATGGTTGCTCCCATGACATTCCCCACTCCTACTGAATTACTGTTTACATATCGTGAACCTTTGCTCCTAGTGAAAACATAAGGGAACTGTGTGGACAGACTGCTGAACTTGAACAGGGTAAGAAGGCTGGGTCCAAGTTGTTGCTGAACCAAGAGGCACTCTGTGCAGCTCCAGTCCAATCTGGGCAACTCCGACCTATCTTAATGTGAGGTTCTGAAAGTAAGATAACTCCTCCCCCTGAGCTTCTTGAAGAAAGGCAGAGATGCAAATGAGCTTGTAGCAGTTTTTTTTTTAATGCAATATCCCTACCGAACATTCTCTTCTTCTTCCCACGCAACACTTGAAAACCTCAATGAATGGTCTCATTTGCTTTTTAAAAAATGGTCATAATTCAGGTATGAACCCAATCTGAATTGTATCATTTAGCCCTTCTCTCTTTTTTTTTAATCGCAATTTTTAAAAACACGATTCGTGTTAATGTAGCGGCGACCTCAACACAACAAACAATAATAACGTTTCAAATTTTTAGCCTCGGAATACTAATGCCTGTACCGTGAGGTTTACAATATATACTAAAAAAAAAAGTCATATTAAAAATGTATTTCTATTTTTTTTAAGAAATCTTCATTATTATTTGCCAGGCAGTTTATGGAAATGAAGCGTCTAGCCTATTTATTCATTTAACACGTCTCCTTAAAGCTTGCAGTATAAATTTGAGAGCAAGTTGCAACGTTCCCCCCCCCCCATCTCGACTCTTAACACACACACACTCACACAAAATCACAAACAGACATTGTCTCTATAGCTGTCTCTTTTGCCTTCTAGTTTCGTTTCTTTCTCTTTTTTTCTTCTTCACATGTCTGCATACTGACACATTCAATTTCAGGTTATCAGCACATCTGAATTACGGAATACTGATGGGGATAGAGGGCAAGCCTCTCCAGACTGATTAGCATCATTTAAGAAAGCATTCACTAGCTTGCTTCATTGGCTGCAGGGATTCCAGGATGGGTGGCCTTTGAGCATTAGAAGTCAATATGGAGCAATCTCATTTGAATTAAATATGGACAAAAGGAAAGATCTGATTGTGGTTATTCATAGCTAACCTTTTAATTTCACAAAGCCCCCAAAAAGAGCTTTAAATCCTTAAAACTTAGGAACAATAAGGGCTTTCTTTTCTTTCCCCCCCCCTTTCTTTTTTAACCCCTTGTTCTTTTCTTTAAAACAAAAATCGCACTTTATTTATTTATATGCAAGAGAACATAAAGTGAGAATTTTCGTTTCGGAAAGAACTACCCGGATGAACGTTCGGGAAAACCTTTTAACCCAGCGAGCCCCGGCCTATGATGAAAGCACAGTGCCCGATTCTCATCCATAAATGTATGTAAATCCACTCTGAAAAACATATTTGTCTATATGAGATTTACACTTGCATCAGAATGGGTTACAGATGGGAGTGAAGTATTTCATCAACACAGATGACTATTTATGTCTGGTCACACTGTGACCTTTGTTGGGAAAGGGAGCCTAAATTCACAGTTTGGTTGAAACTAAAGCACAACAGGGACTGCGACAGGGGGGCCATTCACATGATACTTCTGTTTAAGCTAAGCAGAAGAAGGATAAAAATATTTCTCCCTTGTTGCAGTTGCCAAAGTTCATTTCATGTAAAGCAATTGCTGGATTCAGAACAAATCAATATGGCTCAAACTGTCCGCATATTTTTGTGAAAGAGCCAAACGCATGCCAGGTATTGTCTGCAAACACATGACAAATTCTCCAGGAAATAGGAAATAGACAGTAGACAGGCACCAATGATCTCTGTCTCATATACATATAATATAAATCCGACGAAATTTTCAGGGTCCAGTGAAAGCACCCGAACAAAAATTTATGCATCTTTCCCGTAGACAATCAGGAAAAGTTACAGGATGACTGGTAATTGATCCTATTCCAACTCTTCAGGACTACAGGCTTTATAATATTGTATGCAACCTAAGATGTAGAAGGGGAAGAGAGTGGAGAACGTTGACTTTCCTATAAACTGAACACAGATGACTGTCTTGATATCTTAAGTTGTGCAGTCAGGGAAAAGTGGGTTAAATACTTACACATAATAAGTATTTTGGTGTTTTTTCCCCCTCCACTGGAAATATTGGAATACGGGGCGCCTTCTTTGAAGGCCCATAGAGTGGGATCCCCTGATCAAATCTTTTTGAAACTTGGTGGGGTCTTTTGAATAGAAGCACCAAGGACAATGCTGAAAATCTGGTGCATCTACGTTTTTAAAAAAGCCCTCACAGACCCGTATACCCCCAGATAGGTTCCTTATTAAAGTTTATGGGGTTCACTGATCTTAATGATCCCCGTAAACTATAAATGGAGCCAAAGGCATTTAAATGGGTTGCAGACCCTTTAAATGTATTCGTGAAGCTGTAGTTTCACTCTCTTTAAACACCATTTAACTGTGGCTATCCTGTTTTCTTAGATATTCCCAATTTTTTTTCTGGATTATCTGGAACTGGCTATGTCTCGATAGCCGAAAACACATACACACAGACACCCTCTATATCAGGCTAAAAGAATACCTGAGAAATATTTAGCTGTTTTGAGGGTGTTGGGGTAGAGCAGAATGCACACCCTTTTTTAAGGATCAGGTAGTAGGTGATGCAAAAAACTTTGACCCGAGGCCCTGGAGACCTATTACCAGTCAGAGACAACAATAGCGACCTGAGAAAGCAACAGTCTGTCTCAAGGCAGCCTTATGGGTTAATCTAGCCTCTGTACAATATTCCGAAATGCCAGACCCAACTCCCTCCCATCTGACAAGACCTCTCTGTTATACATTCCCCAAACAAACAGGAAAGAAGTACCATCTATAGCTGTTCAGGTTGGTGAGCAACAAGTTGTCTGCGCCTGACAAATAAGAAGCAAACTTTCTGTTTCGGGCATCACGGTGCTTTCATTTTGCTCAGACCCAACCCAAAAGACGGCAAACTCTGCCCTGACTTGTATCGTATGTCGCTTCCAGTCCAGCGCTTCAGCAAGGCACGGACAGAAAAGTATTCACACACCAGTTCACTTCCAACACATTTGGAGAATCAAAGTTTGCATAAACATGAGAACTGTTTATACTGGGACATGGGAAAGTAGCTATGAATTTGCACAACCAAGCTTTCGATACCGAGGGCTTTACTGTCAAAGAAAAAAAAAGTTATGGCTCACTGCACTGTATTTAGAAGGGAGGAGGTTAGTGCAAAAATATTTCACTTGCAGTTACCCGCTGCCTACTGAAAGTGGATTCTAGGCACATGGGACATATTCAATTCACATGAGAGCCGACGTAGTGCAGGGGTTAGGTGTAGGAGAGGATTCCCAACCTTTGTGCCTTTGAATGCGGTTGGGCCAAGCACACCTACACACACAAGAGGGATGGGGAAAAACACGCACACTGAAGAATCAAAAAGGGGAATGTGATAGACTCCCCCAAAATTTACTGCTCAGCAGGGGAGGACCACATGGAAGGACCACAGTTGGAAACTCTGGTGTAGGGGTGAGATGTGGGGCAACCAGGTTCTGATGCCCCCCACCCGATGTCCTAGTCAACTTGGGTCTGTCAGATCTCTCAGCTTCTATTGTTATGAAGGTAAAATGGAAGACAGGATAAGGTAAGAATGCTTTGGTCCCATTTAGGGTGAAACAGGCTGCACGTTAAAAAATAGGCACAAATAGAAGAAACGCAGGGACAGTCACCCATCCTCGATGAAAACGTTTTTCTAAAGTCAACAGAATAAAACCACATGTAAATTTGCACAGCATTATTTTTTTTTAAAGACCCAGCAAACATGAGATGTTCATCAAATACAACAACTGGGCTAGACAAGGGTTCATAACCTACACAAATTGATCCCCACGGGAGTCTCAGAGAAACCCCATTAACAGAAATGAATGTGCAATCCAGCCAAAACCAAGGCACAGTGAACAGTTCGCAAAGGTACAATGCTCTGTTCTCAGTGAGTCAGTTGTCTACACACAACCTATGGACATTACCGCTTGGCATTGTCTAAAATTGGTGACATCATCACTGAAACAGTTAAAAAAGAAATCTTGCATTCAGATGAAAGTTGGTTGAAAGACAGTATTCAAAGTGAAGAGGATATCCACAATGCCATATGGCAGGGATGACCAAACTGAGAGCCAGTTTGGAGTAGTGGTTAGGAGTGCAGACTTCTAATCTGGCATGCCAGGTTCAATTCTGCGTTCCCCCACATGCAGCCAGCTGGGTGACCTTGGGCTCACCACAGCACTGGTAAAGCTGTTGACCGAGCAGCAACATCAAGGCTCTCTCAGCCCCACTTACCTCACAGGGTGTCTGTTGTGGGGAGAGGAAAGGGAAGGCGATTGTAAGCCGTTTTGAGCCTCCTTTGGGTAGAGAAAAGCGGCATAACCAACTCTTCTTCTTCTTCAAACTGTGGCTCTCCACATGGCCATGGACTGAAATTACCATGAAGAAGAAGAGTTGCTGTGGCGAGCCCAACATCACCCAGCTGGCTGTATGTGGAGGAGGAGCAGGGAACCAAACCCAGATTAGAAGTCGGTGGTCCTAATCACTACACCAAACTGACTCTGCCATACTGTCCGATGTTGTTCCATAAATCATTGGTCCCTACCAAATGCTTGGCAGAAGAACTCCATTTTGCAGGCCCTTCAGAACTGTGAAAGCGCCTGAAGGACCTGGAGGAGTTCCTTCCTAAAAGGCCCTGGCCCTGATTGAGGCCAAGAATACAGGGTCCAGGGACCACCAGTTAAAGTTGGCAAAGCACAGAGCTCTACAGGAGGCATAGTCAGCCAGGCAGTCCCTGAGGTACGTGGGGCCCAGCCACACTTCCAGCCCGGTTCCAAGAAGCCTGAAAAATGGGTCAGAAATAAATCGAGACAATTGTCCATTCAGGCATTTCAAGAGTTATATAGCTCTGTCCCAACCAGTGATACCAATTATGGGCATTATTCTACCCATTGGTTTCCCTTGCAAACACTCATCTTGAGGGACTAGGTATTTTTGTCTGTATAAATATATTTAATTGCAAACAGAGGATACACCAGCTGAGATGGAATCGTAAGTCTCTCTTCTTTTTGTTCCAAGGTGCAATGCTGGTTCATCTGGGAAGAGGCCATGAGGGAATGGCATTTATTTAATTTTTTAAAAAGAAAAGACCTGCATATTAGGGGGGGGAAGGGGGGGCGAAATAGATTTTACATGGCTGGCTTTGAACCTGGGAACCTCCCACAGTGCATCTAATTGCGTTGCCAACAAGACACAGGAGTGCACCAACAAGAAGCATAAAATGTAACTGTGAAGGGTGGGATGATGGGTCTATAAATAATACATTCATCCCAAGGTACGCTTGTGTGTCGGCTGCAAATGTAGGTATTTTTCATTAGGAGCAGATGGGCATCAATATACATGGGAAGACAATGGAAAACCAGGGGAGGGAAGAGTGTACACATGACTCATTCCTTATGACGAGGAAATGCTGAAGGGAGATGGAAAGGAAGGCAGGTAACCGTTGGGTAAGCAGCGAGCCCAACTACTTTGATCAAACTTTGCCCTCCCTTTCATTCACCTGGGCCCTACTTGTTTTAATTAAGACCTTGACCAAGTGCTGAGACAGAATTCAAAGCTGTTCTTGTTCTTAAAAAAAAGAGAGAGAATACCCATTTTTAAAAATTATTTGATTAACTGAGTGTTTTAGTGTCACAACAGGGCAGAGTCCAACTGGAGCTAATTTCCAAGGAGGTAAACTCAAATAAGTACAACAAATTAAGTACTGAAGCATTCGTGAGTATAACATAACATTCTGGGCATAACATTCTGTTTTCAAAGGGGAACTAGAACGACCACTATTAACACAGGATACTTATAATATTAAAGGGGTTCTCATATTTTTCGCCTGTTTCTAAGCCTCTGTAAGAAGGCTCCGGCGAAAACAGAACTTTTCTAAAACTGGTATGTAACAATTCATAGGAGAGGAGAGCAGGAGCTGTCATGCTGCTTCGGTTTGGCCAGCACACTGCGTGAACACAGCAAGAGTCTAGAACACACCCTAAATTCCTACAGGACACTCTGTTCGCATGAGAAGAACCCTGCCAGACCAGACTAGTGGCCTAACTGTGACAGGTAGTGATGACAGGAACAAAAACAACAGCAGTAAGTTATAAGGTAAGTTATAAGGTAACTAATAAATCTACCCAAAGCCAGTATCTGTGGCACACTACCAGTGGTTCTCAACCTGGGGGTCGGGACCCCTTTGGGGATCGAATGAACCTTTCACAGGGGTTGCGGCAGGATGAGCACCTTGGCTGGGGGGGGGGGGGGCGCCATCCACACAACAGCCTTGCGGGGTAGATCGAGATAGAGTGTTTGTCTGTCTGGAGCAGCGGAAAAGAGTGAGATCAGTATGGAGGGACAAGAGGCAGAACTGAACTGAGAAACCCCGGAAAAAAAAACAATTTCTATACCATCATGAACAATGGATCTTCACGGCATTGGTCAGTTTCGGTTTAATTCCTGTGAAAGAACACTTGCATAATTTTATGGCTGGGGGTCATCACAGCATGAGGAGCTGTATTAAAGGGTCGTGGCGTTAGGAAGGTTGAGAACCTTAGACAGTCCTTACCCCCAAGGTTAAGTAAGAAGGGAAGGTGATATCTGAATGTTACAATTCCAAGCAAAAGGTTGTTATGCAATTAGTCATTGATAGCAAACCTCATTCCTGGAAGGGGGTTGGTGGCTCTTTTCCCCTTGTGTTGGCCCATTAGCTTCTAACCAGCTGCAGGGAATCAGCAGGGACTCTCCGGACCTCCCTTTCACTACAGGTAAACATGTCCTATAGTAGCCCAATGGCCTTTTGCAATAAGCACGGAGAATCTTGGGATGGGTAGGGAAATTGCACACTTGGGGGCAATTTAGACCTTAGTGTAAAAACATCTCTTGCCAAGAACTAAGAAAACAGAAAATTTCAGGCAAGTAAAAGATTATTTTTACACGCAGATTTCCAAAGAAGAATTGGGGTTTTTTATACCCCGCTTTTCACTACCCAAGGGAGTCTCAAAGAGGCTTACAACTGCCTTTCCTTCCTCTCTTCACCACAGGCACCTTCTGAGGTAGGTGGGGCTGAGAGAGCTCTGGCAAGACTGCTCTGTGAGAACAGCACTATCAGGACTGTGATGAGACCAAGTTTGCCTAGATGGCTGCACATAGAGGAGTGGGGAATGAAACCTGGTATGCCAGATTAGAATCTGCCACACTTAACCACTCTGCCAACCTGAGGTCCCTCTGTATATAAATTCCTCTTGTGGATGCAGACTACCCCTCCCCAAAACACAGTAAGTAGAGCATGAAAAAGAAAAAGCAAGAGCTGGGACCCAAGGATCTGTTCTGCAAACAGTGGACCCTACCTTTGATATAAGGGCCATCTGCCAAGTCAAGAGCCTCTTGGGCAGACAGAAGGCTTCTTCCACCAGAAGGAAGTACTATCACTAGCTAAACATGTCCACAGGATCCAATCCTACGTATGCACACCGTAACTTCTATGACTGCAGATAACCTGGGCCAACAGGTCCACAGGATCCAACCCTACGTATGCACACCACAACTTCTATGACTGCAGATAACTTGGGCCAACTGTACGACTCAGAGCCAGCTAATACATAAGCGTTCATCGCTCAAGGCCTGAAGCACCAAGTCTGTAGGAATCATGGTGTCCAATGCCAATTTGAACAATGCATTATTCAACAAGTTCATGAATTTGGCTGTAAACAGTGAAGTGATGAGAGATTAAACAATGCGTGTGCTAACAGGCTTCAGTAATCCATGAATTTATCCCCTTAACCGAACCAACTACCAAGCACTTTGGATTAAGGGAGACTTCGTTTCATGGAACTGCCAGACGGCAGGGTTACTTTACACTCCCTTTACACTCCCTGTGCATCTGCACCACTAGCAACCAGTCATCGTGCCTCTCAGAACATCTGAGGTCAAAATCTGAACTTCCATTCCAGTTCCCTCCCTTCTCCCAACTTCTTGGCCATTTTTGTGTTGAGAAACCAATTTTGTCAACCTAACTTCGATGTATATCCAGTCGTCTCAACTGTATTCGCATTAGACGAATCCCCACCGAATGTTTGCAAGGCCTCTCCTTCTTTGCACAGACCCCATGATTAAGGTGACCAGATTTTAATGTTGGTAAAGCGGGACAACATTGACCGCGGGGGGTTCTTGATTAAAAATTTGGTCTATATGGAGCAACAAAAAGTGTCACAGAACGCATAGAACGCAAAAATAGTATTGTAATATATATTTTAAATTTCAACATAAGTACAATTTGCCAGGTGCCCCCCAGATGTCCCCCCAAAAGTGGGACAATCTGGGCACCTTACCTGTGAGCCTGTTCAAACTTCTCACATTGATCACTGATCAACTATTCCTTTAACAGTTTCCACAGGGCATGACAGGAGTTCCTACTGCTAAGATGCAGAACCAAGACGTGTGAAGTTGTCAGCGCTTGCGGGAAACTCAGCGTTTGCTGGCAGGGGCTCATGGGAATTGTAGTCCATGGACATCTGGAAGACCACAGGTTCACTACCCCTGCCTTAGATCATCCAGCTGGATGCACAAACACTGGTGCTACAGACACTGTGCTTCTGTTGTCAAAAAAAAAATTATTAAGCACCGGTCCTCATGATCACACGAGATCTTGAACTCTCATTACCACTTTATTTTATTTCTGAAGCAACCTGAGGTTGGGTAAGCCATTCCATCTATGGTGAATACACTGCATATATCCCTGCCTCTCACCTTTGAGCCACTGCTCCAAATACAGTCGCCAACAAAACACCCGAAACATTTCACAAAGGTGGCTTTAATCATATGATCCAGAAGAAGAAGAAGAAGAGTTGGTTCTTATATGCCGCTTTTCTCTACCCGAAGGAGGCTCAAAGTGGCTTACAGTCGCCTTCCCTTTCCTCTCCCCACAACAGACACCCTGTGGGGTGGGTGAGGCTGAGAGAGCCCTGATATTCCTGCTCGGTCAGAATAGTTTTATCAGTGCCGTGGCGAGCCCAAGGTCTCCCAGCTGGCTGCATGTGGGGGAGTGCAGAATCGAACCTGGCATGCCAGATTAGAAGTCCGCACTCCTAACCACTACACCAGGGGCAGGGTGGGGGCAGGGAGGAGATCACGTGTTAAATTAAAACTGAAACTCACCTACACATTGCCTATTGGATAGCCCGTCCTTCTCAAGCTATTTACAGCGTTATGACTTATACTTCCATTTAGACTTCTACTAGGAAGCTGGCAGATTCAGCCTATTATGAAATACAGATCAGCCTTACCTCCTTGCTTAATTTTCACACAGTCTAGAGATTGAATAAAAGAAAAGTTTTAATTTTTTTCTATCACAATGCCGCTCAGTTTGGCCGTGTAAAGAAGAAATGGCTTAAGTTGGTCAGCTGCTAGCCACATGCTAATAAGCATTATAACCATTCAAGGTTCTCCATTATTTCAGATTTCTCCTCTTCCTGATTTCCCCCCCCCCTTTTTATCAGCAAAACATAACTCTTGGCAGAGAGTAGTTACACTCGAAAACTTAAAAAGAAAAGGACGCATGGAGTCCCAGCCAAAAAAAAAAAAAGAAAGGCAGAGGTTTATGAAAGGAAAATATTCAGCCCTCAGTCATGACCTTGACCTTTCACTGTCTTTTAACATTAAACATTTGCCCCACCTTCGAAAAGATAAATGTGGCTTTTGATGACAGCCAATGTTATCTGAGGATTAAAATAGCCCTCTTGCAGTGCTCAACATTAAAGTCTTCCGCATTTGCAAAATTGCAAACAGATGCAACTCAAGTACCTGCAAATAATCTGCCAAGACCAATTTCAAAAGGGAGATTTCAAAATATGTGGAAGTCATTAGGACATGTATTATTTTTGCAATGAATAGGCGCCAGGAGTGTCTCAAGAAACAGATGGGTGCTACTTTGTTTATAAAAGATCAACAGAATATTTGCCTGTAAATGAAGACGTATAAGCTATATGAAACAATTATGTTAAAATGGTGAACGTTTCAAAGCTAATTGTAATGGTCTTTTAAGATCTGAATTCCTCGTTTCTTACAGCATGCTAAAATACCATTTTCGGGGGTTTTTTTGGCCTTGATTGATATAATTACAAAAATGGCAGAAAATTAAAGCAAATGCTGTCGGGGCTTTCTGTTGTCGTTCTGTACTGTAACGTTGTCAGTTTATCACTTGTTTATGGTCTCACCAATATACCGATAAATGATTTTTTAAAAAGAACTAAGCTCTTTTTTAAAAAAAAAAACCCTTCAATACTTACTCTAGGAAAATAAAAACGGAGATCAAATTAAAAATATAATGGCCACCACATTCCAAATGTAGTTTTTAAAGGAAGTTATGATAATACATCCAATTTTATGAAGGGTTTTTTTTAAGCGGTTCAGCTATATTATTTCTGTAATCCCTTCCAATACCCAGTACAGTAGGTCAATATAATTATGATCCAATGGCAGATGGAGACAAGAGGCTGCTCAATTCTTGGGGGAGGACAGATTAGAACCAGGGTCTTTACAAGTCAAGGTTTTGCACCTTACCTGCTGTTTAACACACTAGATCTGAACTAGTATGACGTATGAGGAAAGGTTGGGGGAAGCTTGGTCTGTTTAGCCTGTAGAAGAGGAGACTGAGAGGGGAACTGATAACCATCTTCAAGTATTTAAAAGGCTGCCATAGAGAGGATGGAGCACAGTTTTTCTTTCTTGCCCCAGAGAGGCAGACCAGAACCATGGGATGAAATTAATTCAAAACAAAATTCCAACTAAACATCCGGGAGAAGTTCCTGACAGAGCGGTTTTTCAGGGGAACAGGCTTCCTCGGGAGGTGGTGGGTTCTCCATCTTTGGAAATTTCTAAACAGAGGCTGGATAGCCATCTGACCAAGAGGCTGAGTCTGTGAAGATTCAAGGGGGTGGCGGGTTAAAGCAGATGAGTGCTAGGGTTTTGAGTGTCCTGCATTGGGAGTGGTGGGCTAGAAATATAATAATAATAATAATAATAATAATAATAATAATAATAATAATAATAATAATAATAATAATAATAATGTGGGGGTTGGACTAGATGACCCAGGAGGTACCTTCCAACACTATGATTCTATGAACTAAAAAATAGAATGGCATCAGTAAAACAACAGAGTTACAAACACAGGGTATGGTTATATAAGAGCTGCTAATACAAATAATTTCCATTTGTGTCAAGATGGCCTTCACTAGAGCAGAGTTTGGAGGAGGAGGAGGAAGAAGAGGAAGAAGAATTGGTTCTTAGATGCCGCTTTTCTCTACCCGAAGGAGTCTCAAAGCAGCTTACATTTGCCTTCCCTTTCCTCTCCCTACAACAGGCACCCTGTGAGGTAGGTGAGGCTGAGAGAGCCCTGATATTACTGCTCATCCAGAACAGCTTTATCAGTGCTGTGACAAACCCAAGGTCACGCAGCTGGCTGCACGTGGGGGAGCGGGGAATCAAACCTTGCTTCTAATCCGGTGCTCCTAACTACTATACCAAGCTGGCTCTCGTGTGAGACAATAGTTTACACACACAGGCACACACACACATCTTAAAATATTTCAGGGTGTCATTTCAACCAGGATTAATCACAATTTCAATCTTTCTTAACAGGACTATCATTTTATTGATCACATCTTGCGAAGTGCAAAATCAGTCCAAACACACAAAAAAACTGAAGTGACTACTATTAAACCCTACTATAAAAAATGAAGAACAATGTGTTGGAAGAAGCATGCATGCACACTAATTGCTCACACCTTTCATAAACCTTAGTTTGTCTTAAAACTGGCCCTGGATTCAAATGTCGTCAGACGGACACAGCGACCCACCTGAAGCTATGATTAAAAAAAAAAACAACAACTATTCTTTTCTCCCATCAAAATATATTACTAGTTCTGGGCAAAAATAAAATTTCATCCAATGTGGATTTCAATTATTATTCATCCCGAAATGAGGGAAAACGTGATTATTACTACCCGTCCTTACCGGAATACAAAGAGAGCAGTCATACGTATACTGTAAAACTTAGAGCTGTTTAACAAGAGCAGACATTTCCCATCATATGGTGTTTCTATAAATATTTAAGCAGCGCCACAATCCTAAAGAAACATCCTCTTACAAAAATTGTGTGGGTGGCCGATTTCACAACTGACGAGATGTATACGAATGTGGGGAAGGAGCGGAGCGAACACATGGGTGAAGAATGTTGGTTGGGGTTCCACCGGTTAAAAAGAAAAAAAGAATAAATTATTCAGATCCCGAAATATCAGCAGAGCCTGGGACTTCTGTATTGATGCCACACCACAGGGAAATTATTCCGTGTATCTAGTGGATGTGATATCTTTTTTCTTCCCCTTTTAGGCAAAGGAGGTCTCAGAAGGGTTCTTGCCTTTGTCCGTTTCTTGCGCGTAACATTCTTACAGGGAACAATTTAGTTACAGTTGTTCTATTGACTATTGCAGCTTTGTTCAACTTTTTTACTATGGAGAAACCCCAGAATTTTTTCTTCAGGCTGAGAAGCCCCAGAAGTGGCACGATCATGCAGAATATGGTTGGGAAGCACAGCTGTGGACACGCCCACCCGGGGCTCCTCCCCTTCCCACCCCCTCCAGGCCCATCATTGGCCATTTGGGGAGGAGGAGCAGATTGACATGACTATATATGGTCATGTCACCTGATACATTTTTAACAAATTTTCCAAAATATGTGTATGCCTTCCCCATAGAAGAACTGTGCCACGAGTTGAGCACCAGTTGATTAGTATTGCATAGGATTCAGCAAATCGGTGATATTTAGTGACACAAGACATTGGTCTGGCAGTGTGCTGGTAGCTCCAATCTTAACTTTCTCACTTTTAAATCTTCATAAGGGGTTTTCCCCCATTTTTACCAGGCACCTGCAAAATGGAAACTGAAATGCAAAAGAGACAGAGAGAGAGAGTGTAAAAATGATGAACAATGAAATGAAAAATCAAAATCAAAACAGAAAATTTACAAGAAGAATGTAGTTGTGCATTATTCGAAATGTAAAAGAAGACAAAATCCTTCAGCGGTAAAAGTGTAAGAACGCCGAGCTGTTGGGCAGTATCTCCTTTCTCTTTGGTGCCATCCCGGCACGCTCGCCTGCAAACCACTCTCCAAATTGTTATGTGCCATAATATGTATGGACAGATCTGTGAAGCATTCTATCATTTCTGAAACTTGTTAGGGGCTGCAAAAACAGAAATAATGAGAAAATATTTAATACATAGATAGACCAGCTTCGGGGAGGGAGGGAGAAAAGACAAAGACCTTGTTGTGTTCCCTTGCCACGTATCAGCTAACAACATCCAATCTTCCTGTGTTAAATGTGATCAGAGTTTGGCCAGAAGGAATCATTCTTGAATAAGGAAGGAAAGATGCATCCCTAACATGTAGCAGATTGTCGCCGAAAATGCAAACCCTGCTGTTAATCTTGATTTTGCATGTAGACATCAGCCCTACTGACAACCATCATTTCAATTAAAAGTTTCTGGAGAGTAAATCAAAAAGGTGCACCTGAAGCTGCCCTACGCGGAATCCAGCCATTGATCTATGAAGGTCAATATTGCCTACTCAGGCCGGCAGTGGCTCTCTCCAGGGTCTCAGGCAGTCTGTCACGTCACCTGCAACTTGATCCTTTCAGCCAGAGATGCCGGGGATGGGACCTGGGATAGTCTGCATGCAAGACAGATGCTCTAGAGCAGGGGTAGTCAACCTGTGGTCCTCCAGATGTCCATGGACTACAATTCCCATGAGCCCCTGCCAGCAACACTAACTATAGCAACATCAGCCTGTTCTGTGGTTCCATAGGTTGGTCAATTCGGGCTGCGTTCATAGGGAGGGATTTCTGGGGACTCAGCAGATGATGGACCAGCGGCAAGATTCAGTGTAAAGCAGCTTCATGTATTCTTTCCAATGATCCTCTGTTCAACCTGAAGCCATCCATGGCTGCTTTGCCATATTGCCCTGAGCCTCAGGGGAGGGTGGTATATGAATGAATGAATGAATGAATGAATGAATGAATGAATGAATGAATGAATGAATGAATGAATGAATGAATTAATGAATGAAACAAAGCCACTTGGAAATAGCTTTCCACTGTTCTTCTGCCTTGAGAACTTGTGAGTCTCACTTCCTTTCACACTGGAGGACCATATGCGGACAATCCAGTAACTAGTTACAAGACAAAAGATATTTGGCAAATGTATCTTTTCTGCATGCCAATCAGCTGCTCTACCACTGAGATTCAGCCACTAAGAGAGATGGGCATGTTCCATCCCGACCTCTGGGCTAAAAATTTCATACAGTCCTAATCCCCAGATCTACTCCTATCTGCCCATGTAAAAAAATACAGAATTATACATAATCTATACGCTCCTTCTCAGTGGAGACAAATTAAAGAAGACCTCGAACCTTCTGGACATCTTAACTAAAGCTGTGGCCACCTTAACTATGGAATTAAATGGCGTTCATCTTGCTCGTTTTGCCAATAATTCCAAAGTCCATATGGCAGGAAAAGGTTGGACAGGTAGAGGGAAATATAGGTGACTGTGGCTATTATGGGCTGAACAACTGTTGGTCCTACAAGTTTACGAAGATGGCTGTGTCGTGTCACCTGAGTCTCCACCGAAAGTCTGCAAGTAAGACGCTTAGCTCCACCCCTGCAGAATGAAAACTTCTAGCTCCCGTGGTGCTAATTGAAATTGATCCAGCGCTATATGCTGCGTAAATCCGAATAGCTGGAATGGCCACTAGAGGAGACATCCATCATCGCCACTCCAGCTGCTGATATATAGCTGACCATAGGCAAATTTCTTTGCTCTCCGTGTGTTCTCCATGTCTTGCCACATGCAGGAAAACTCTCAGCAGACCACTGATTTCAAGCTTTTCCCAGTAATTCTGTAAGAACTTGACCATTCCTCTGTCAGAAACCCATCAGGGCAAGTCGAGAGCCAGTTTGGTGTCGTGGTTGAGAGCAGCGGCCTTTTAAGCTGGAGAACCAGTTTGATTCCCCACTTCTCCACATGCAGCCAGCTGGGTGACCTCGGGCCAGTCACACTTCTCTGAAAGCTCTCTCAGTCTCATTTACCTCACAGGGGGGAGGAAAGGCGACCGTAAAGCACTTTGAGACTCCTCTGAGTATTAAAAGGTGCAGTACCAAAAAACAGCTCTTCTTCTTATATGGTTTGACTGATACTCTCCCACGCATTTGAACCCAGAAAACCACACTGGAGAGGCCAATTATGCAGGTGGGGGAGGGCAGTGAGGGTACAGGACACAGCCACTGTAAAATTCCTCCCCATGTGATCTCTTCTATTTGGATATTCCAAAACTGATGTGGAATAGAACAGAATTATCATAATAGACCGCTGCAATATAATGATGACAATATTAGACTAGGACAGGGAAGACCAGCTACATCCCCTAAGAACATAAGAAGAGTTCTGCTGAATGAGCCCAGTGTTCCATCTAATGTGTCACATCTTGTCACATCCTAATATGGAGGTTCACGTTAGTCACTATCACTAGTAGCTACCGATGGACCTCCATGAAGCTACGTCATCTCCTTTCAAAACTAGCTATGCTCATTGTCATCCCTACACACCCTGGCGGTGAATTTCACCGTTTCATCACTCACTGAGCTAATCAGTACTTCTTCTTGTCCATCCAGGATCTATTGCCCATCGCTTTAATTGGGCATCTCTGAGTTCTCAGTATTACAGGGGAGGAAGAAAAAGTTCCCACTCTGTCCCCACGCACTCATGAAGATTTCTGGGTGACCTTGAGCCAATCATTTTCTTTCCGCGTAACTTACCTTGCAAGGAAAGCAGCAAGAATTTCTTTTTAAAAATGCCACCCTGGAGGAAGGACAGGATAGAAATGCAGTAGACAGATGGCTGACAAAAGACCCTGTAACGGTGAGAGCTCGCCCTGATTCCCTCTATGCAGCCACTCATATTCTGCTCAAGGAGAATGCAGATTTCTACACCTTCTGCAGATATGGAGGTACCTTCTTACTACCACTAATGATGTTTTGTCGGGTTTTTTTTTAAGGCTCCCACCTGACATAAAAACCTTAGGGGATGAGGAAATTCCCAAGCTTTGGCTCTAACCAGCCATCATCCTTTCCGACATGAGAACATCTGGCTAGAAAGATGTGTGAATGTTACATTGCACAAAAGTACAGAACGGTCTGGGCCTAATTTCTGCCAGTTATTAAAGGAGCTTCTTCAGACATTGATTGCAAAGGATCAGTGATAACAGGAGATGGTTATCATCTTTACAGGACAGGAGCACAGTAAGATAGATCTGGGGTTGGTACATTGATGGGAATGCCTTAAATACTTTCAGGCACAGGGACTGACACATTCTAAATGGCAACTAGGTATGTACACAGCTATCCTCAACCTTTACACACTCCAGATCCACCTTTAGCCCTAACCAGAAATTTGAAACTCATATGTCCCCTCATATGAATCTAACCCATTGTAAATCTGGGTATAATCCAGGAGAAGGATCATGAGCCAGGAGTGGAAAAGTCAGGGCCTTCCACATTGATCAGGGATCCTTTTAATAAGACTTTCTCTTAATGCTGCCTTCTGAAAGTAGGCAGCAACCAGAGATGGGGTCTTTTCCAGTGGTGGCAGCTTACCTCTGGAATGTCCTCTCCTTTGTGGCTCACCCAGCACCTTTTTTACTTTTCCCTAAGAACCATTTCTCTTTACCCAGGTTTTGTTTTTTAAACTAAGGGACTCCATCTTTTTAAGCTTTTTGAGGTAGGTAACGGTGTTTGTGCCTAGCCTCAGGACTATTTTATTAAGATTATTTCAGACTGTTCCACGTCATGTGGAACATGACGTCATGTGGAACAAGTCATGTGGAACAAGTCCCTTGGCTTGCTCTTATGGGCTTTTATATTGACTTGGTTTGACTATATAGGTTATTGACTTTGATTGCTTTATTGCTATGTTTTTACTGGTAGAGTTTGTTTTTATTGTCCATTTGCTTTCCTTTGATTTGTCCTGACGAGCCACCCCAAGCGGTCTGGAGAGGCAATATACACATTTCCTAAATAAAATAATAAATAAGATACTAAAGTAGTGAAGCACGAATGGATGGCCCATAGAAAAATCCTTCATTGCTTGACACCAGAACCAATGCACAATGGGAAAAGCCGGGGGTGGGGGGAGATCTGGATATCTATGCCTCTAACTGGCAATTCATAGGTCAAGGGCTGGAGAATTTATTTAAAACAAAACAAAAAAACAAGGCAGTTTGGGGAAGGGGGTATAGGTGAGCTGTTCAGATTGCTAGGCTTAACCTTTGTAATCCTATTTCATGGGGAATTATATACCAGAATTATTAAGAATATAAGAATGTGGGTTGCAGATAACCTGTGCGGCGTAGACTACCCATATGCCCGTCAAGTTTTATTTGCGGCCGTTAGAGTAAAGTTGCAGCGGAAAGGTTATTTCCCTTAGAATCGTCTTATGCCATTTTCGTAGTGAGTAATGACAATTGGCTAAATGAATAAAAGAATAATTTCATTGTTGCCACCTGCTCTTTTCTATCACGAGCAAAACAAAAAAAAAACAACACAAAAAGTGGCGATGGGGAGGGAAACGCAGCAAAAATTTGCAAATGATGCTCCTCTGTGCTAAATTGTGTGGGATGCTTTATAAAGTGAATTAATATCCACCGGGGACCAGGCTGAGATCATCAAACTCATTTCACGTAAGACAACAAATTAAATCTCTCCGGGGACTCGAGACACGGAAAAGCCAGTGTGCTCTCGAGCAATCCAGCCTTCTCAGAGGTAGATTTCTCTAAGAAAAAAAAATTAAAGATACTTTCAGGATTGTGTCTATTGTCTTGTTGTTCGCCAC
This sequence comes from Paroedura picta, assembly GCF_049243985.1. Classification (NCBI taxonomy): domain Eukaryota; kingdom Metazoa; phylum Chordata; class Lepidosauria; order Squamata; family Gekkonidae; genus Paroedura; species Paroedura picta. Next base: position 32,663,638 of record NC_135382.1, read on the forward strand.
CTTAATTTAAAAAACGCTGCTTCTGCTTCTGCCAGATGGCAGGACGTAGAATTTTCAGGCCTCCGATTCACGGCATCATACAAACAAATTGTATGACAAACCTTCCCAGCCTAGAAATCCCCGATTATTTATTTTTTTCCCCCTGGCATCAAAATAACCCAACCCTTTTTATCTCGCTGTTGTTGCTGAGGTATGCAATATTTTAAGTTGTGTGTGGGGGGGTTTTTTTTAATGTTCATCTCTTTAAGGCTGTGTCTGTTCCCTCCCATCCTTTCTTTTTTTTTTTTTTGGTAGCTGGCACAAATTGAACTGATCAATTCTCGGCTTGATTGATCGGTTCACGACAGACACACATATACCGAAAGGTCTCAAAACGGGAGAGTGACGACGAAGGTGGGGGGGGGGGGGGAGAGCATAAACTGCACAATACAAAATGCATCCTTAATACATTTTAACAATAACACATGCTGTGTTCATACAGTGGAATAACATCATCCATATGAATCCTAAGAATTTAGTATATCTGACAGCCTCTCTCAGCCACCCATAACATTCTTTCCTGTCTCATTGTGGCTAGCAAAGGAGAATTCTATAATTGAGTGGTACAGAGCATGTGCCCTCCCTGCAAGAAGATGACAGATGGATTATAAAAACTTCAAAGCAGAGCATTCGGAGCACCAGGGGAGAGATAGTGGGTATTTGAACTCTCAGTCTTTACCCAGGAGACAATGGCACTGTGACATGGTGCATATATCAAGGAATGGTGTAACTAGATAGACATAATCTTTCTTTTCAGGACGTATTTAACATTCTGTTACGAACAAGTTTCAGACTAGCTAAAGTGCAACTCATCTTAATACTAATCATTGTAGCCTGAAAGGCTACATGTCTCTCCCCCCCTACCACCACCACCCTTTTCCCCATTTCTGGTTAAATTGTTCCCTGCATTAAAGTGATTTTTTTTTTAAGGACACCGGTGACCTTTATGCCGTTATTTGGGGCTGCTGATTTCCAAGGGGGGGTTGTTTTGTTTTTCCTTTCCCCGTTTTCTCGTTTCTCGTCTCATGTACCCCAGGACCTTCTTTGCATATCTGAACATCTGCTGTCTGATGGATCTATTTGACAACCTGGCTGCTAAGTGTATATATATATATATATATGTATGTGCCCCGCGTTGTTAATCATGGGCTCGTTACTATTCTGATGTTACATTTGCATTTATTTATTTGCTCCTTGCCTTTTTTTTGTATCCTCCCAAATGGAGACTCTGAATGGCTGGTGATGGTTCTTTTCATTCCTCCACTTTATCTGCACAATATCTGCCCTTGTAAGGTGAGCCAGGCGGAGAGGGGGGTGATTGGCTTAAGGTCACCCATGGCAGAGAAGGGATTTAAGCCTGGTTCTCTCACATCCTAGATCGACAACCCCAACCACTTCACAAAACGGGCTTTCATATTCCAGCCTTCATATCTCTGAAATATTTGGGAAAACGACAAGAATTACAACTGATAGTGATGCTCAAGACATTGCAACCTCCTGGACTGAATCGAGAACTTGGGTTTCTGCCTCATTACTAATGCTGATTTCTCCACGCCTACTACCCCTCTGCATCACGCCTGATCCAATCATGCCTCCTATCGTCATTCACCTGCTATTATCGTGTGCCTTTTATTGCCATTTGGCATCATTCCACTCTCCAAGATATAAAGGCAGACGGACTCACATTCCAGCTGCACCTGAAGAAGTGAGCAGGGGCACACAAAAGCTCATTCCCTGCCACAAATTTTGTCCGTCTTTAAAACTAACACAGCTACCCAACTTGATCCAAAGCTGTTGTGAGTGCACCTTCAGGAGCAACCATGCCACCAGCCGGTTGCAGCAGCTCAGGGCTTCAAATTACCTGTGGATAAGCATCCAAGAGCCCATGAACACGCCGTATTTGTTACCAGGTTTTGGGAGGTGTTCAGCTCCTTTTCAAACATATCCCACAGCAAACACTGTGAGGCAGGTGAGGCTGAGAGAGCCCTATTATGACTGCTCCGTCAGAACAGCTTTATCAGTGCCGTGGCGAGCCCAAGGTCACCCAGCTGGCTGCGTGTGAGAAGGAGCGGGGAATCAAACCGAGCTCGTCAGATTAGAAGTCCTTGCTCCTAACCACTACACCAAGCTGCCCTATCTGCATGTCACCGCCATCACATGGGGGCCTGTTTTCCAACACTCTACATGACAGCTGTTTGTTGTATATGCACTTATGCCAAGTGGTTCACCACACTGCTTGTTCAAGTCTTACCACTCCCCAACAAATGACTGTTCTCCAACATCTGCAGCGAGACAGTGAAACCTGAGAAATGTGTACAGTAAGCACAAGAATGGCTCACCGAGTGAGAACAAATGACGCGTGGAACAATTTAACATGCTTAGCCACTGAAGAGCAAAGGTTTAACTCATAGGGCATTATGCATACTTATATAATATATACATTGATGATATATAATAGACTCCAATCCTTATTTAATGTGTATGTAAGGGTTGCAGCCTATACATGTAAGGATTGCAATCTATGGCAATGAGCCACATTGGCTTAACTTCAGGGTCCTCCGTCTTTGTAACCCACTTCCTGCATCCCCCAGACCAGGGGTGCCCATCAGGTGTGCATGCAGGCCTCCTTGGAATTTCAGCACAAGGTGGTGGGAATTGGCCGCCACAGAAGGTGGAGCTAGTCATAGAATGGCTCCTATAGGTGGAGCCAACCACAAATGGTCAGCGATGGAGACTATTTCTAACTCTAATCATAACTCTTGAGCATTTCAGGTAGAAAGTCTGCTTAACGGGTGCCCTTTAAACCAGGGGTAGTCAACCTGTGGTCCCCCAAATGTCCATGGACTACAATTCGCTGGCAGGGGCTCATGGGAATTGTAGTCCATGGACATCTGGAGGACCACAGGTTGACTACCCCTGCTTTAAACTACACAGTCACTCAGAAGCTCTGCTAGGTAAAAAGCCCACCTAGTCTGACCCTCTTTCTAAAAGCACTTGCCAAGAACTGTGCCCATGAACATTGCATTTGGTACCACTGCTGTTTGCCCTGCCGCGACCCCTGTGAAAGAGTCATTCGACCCCCAGGTTGAAAACTACTGCCTTGGACAGTTTTTGGTGTGCATCATTTTTCCAAATCTGCAGTTCTTGTGCTACTGTATCATTTATTGGACATCATATGTTTTTGTAATCTCTCTCTCTCTCTCTTTCTCTCTGTATAATGCACGTGCATGAGAGAGAGTATTGCACAGCAAAGGGACAGGATCCGGGGGTGGAATGAGGACATGACACACAGGACAAAGGTCACAGCACGGGAACACAGCTGCGGCCATTTCCAGCCACCCGGTTGACCTCATGTGACCCGGCCTTACTGCGCGGCCTCAATCAGCAGCCAAAATAAATGGTAGCCACAGTTAATATTATTCGCTGATTCGTTTTGATCCCCATTGTTAGAAATCACATGATTCTATACCTTACCCACAGACATCTAGCAAGCTACCCCTGTCGGTAGATAAACTCAACTCTAGAAGGAAAAGACGGTTATTGAAACAAGTTGACTTACTGTACAGACAAAAATGGAGAACCAGTATGTCTTAAAGCAGGGGTAGTCAACCTGTGGTCCTCCAGATGTCCATGGACTACAATCTGGCAGGGGCTCATGGGAATTGTAGTCCATGGCCATCAGGAGAACCACAGGTTGACTACCCCTGTCTTAAAGCACTGGGAGGGGTCTCTAGGCACCAACTGTGTGGAAGACCCACATGGACTGACTGCAAATTCAACTTGCGTGCATGCCTCTATATCATTCTAAAGCAGCTTCCATGGTGCCAAGCAAGCAACGTGGACGAACTTCATTGGCAGTTTGAGGGAAGGGACTTTGAGCAGCCAATTAGTATGGTAATAAAAGTCGAGATGATAGCACCAGGTGTCACTGAAGTTTGATCCTGGTTTTATGTAAACTGACACTGCTGTCATATAGAGTTGGAAGGTCCCCACTGGCCTCCGGTAGGGGATGGGGTGTGTGTGGTTGCAAGATCCATAGAATCATAGAGTTGGAAGGGGCCATACAGGCCATCTAGTCCAACCCCCTGCTCTACGCAGGATCAGCCCTAAGCATCCTAAAGCATCCAAGAAACGTGTGTATCCAACCTTTGCTTGAAGACTGCCAGTGAGGGGGAGCTCACCACCTCCTTAGGTAGCCTATTCCACTGCTGAACTACTCTGACTGTGAAAAACTTTTTCCTGATATCTAGCCTATATCGTTGTACTTGAAGTTTAAACCCATTACTGCGTGTCCTTTCCTCTGCAGCCAACGGGAATTGCCTCCTGCTCTCCTCCAAGTGACAACCTTTCAAATACTTAAAGAGGGCTATCATGTCCCCTCTCAACCTCCTTTTCTCCAGGCTGAAGGAGTTGTGAAACGCTTGGAGATTTGAGGATGGAGCCTGGGCAGGAGATGGACCTCAGTGAGGTACAATGCCATAGGATCTGACCCCAAAGCATCCATTTTCCCCAGGGAAATTGATCTCTGTAGTCTGGGAAGGAGCTGTCATTCTGGCGGATCCCCAGATCCAGCCTGAAGGCTGCCATCCCTACTGTAACTCCAGGAAAATCCTATAAGCACGCTGTGTGGCCCTTTAGCTAGCTGTGGCTCCGCAGCGTGGCAAAGTCACACACGGCTCACTAGTCCGTCCTGCGCGGGACACTAATTGTCACCAGACACAAGAGAAGAGGAGGTGGAGGCAGAAGTTCCCATCTTTGAAGGCAACCTTCTCCCAGAAACACCCTTTTTAAAAAGTGCGTTTTCTGCTTTCCTTTTTCATCCCACCCCCGGCACCATGATCTTCTGCCATGCTGGAATGTAAACATGGCAGGAATAGACAGAATCTCGAATTAAGGATTTGAATGCATTTCTTTAGAAGTAAATCTTCAAAGAACGTACATCCCCAAACATCACAGCGATTCAACAAGCTAAGGAGCTCGCGAGGGCTCGTACAACCATACAGGTCATGCCTATTACTTATTACCCATTGGTCTTTGCGTGCCGACAACAACGGAAAGCAACAACAACAAAAAAACAGGGAAGGCGGCTTTCTCCTCTTTTCTCTAAAGCTTAGCACAATTGGCAAGCGAAGGCAGACAGTAATGCTGCTTTTGTAGACGGGAATGCAAGTCCACAATAGCGGCTCTTGCACTTACAACCGTGTGCCATTGGACATAAAGGCCGCACTGCAGGGTTCAGCTGCTCGAGCCTGACTTACGGTCTCCGCTATTAGGAGTATCTGCTATTAGTAGCCAACGTTAGTGGAGGGGGAGGCGGAATAAACCAGGAATTCAAACTTGTTTTATTTACCGAAGCTACCCATGAAGACTTACTTTCCTTAGCAGTAAACAACACCAAGAAGATTGACGTCTGTAGTTGGGGGACGGGCGGGCGGGGGGGGGACGTATACTTCCCCCCCCCTTTTGCTTAATGAACAGTCAATTTGTCTATCATAATGATGCCCAGCTTAAAAACCATCAAACAGGGCTGAACGTTTTTAATGATATAAAAGCAGGAGATGGGTTTCAATCAGAGTCAACAAAACGAGGAAGGGGCCCGCCATTAAAAACTATAGGAGCTTCTGCCAACTCTAACTGCTGTACATTTGTTAGATAATAGCTCTGGGTTTTGGGGGGGGGGAGGGTTTTTGTTTTGTTTTGTTTTTTAACTATGAGATCTTTTTCAAAGGAAACAAAGAAAGGGACATTTATACAGAGAGAGACACGTGAAATCTTTTTTTTTCCCCCTCCCAAAGAAAAGAACCTGAGACCCAAAAAAAATGACGGCGTGAGCTAAAAGCTAGTTGTCTTCCTGAAGGCAGAATGCAGAGACATCTTTAAGATTAATTCCATGAGAGAATGCTAAAAGTCAAATGCCAAGAGATATTTAAAGTACATTAATATGCACAACAGAGGCCAGACTTCAACATGAGGCTGGACACGTGCCCGGCTTCATGCGTAAACCGGGTCACTTTGCCTCCATGTGGCCCCAACGTATACTGCTAAGGTATGCTACAGCTTACACGTGGAATGGCTCAGGATTGGGTTTGAATTGGAAGCAAGGCCTGTGGAATTTGTAGGGGAGTACCAACCTTGAGAAATATGGCAGAAGAAGGGCATTATGTGATAGGTAGGGGGTGGGTTTTATGTTTTAGTTGTATAGATGATTATATTTTAATTTACATTTTGTTGTTAACTACCATGCAAGAGCTGGTCCAGGAGCGGCGGTCTACAAATCCAATGAGTGAGTGAGTTAATTAATTAATGCCTGGGGTGGAGAAACTGCACAGAGAACAATTGTTATCCCTTTCTCATATTAATAGAATTTGATGGCACCCAATGAAGGATCAATAGGTTCATTAGACAGACTGTGGGCAGGCAAAAGAAAATACTTCTTTATTCAGTGGGCAATTATTTGTAGAATTCCCTGTCAAGAGAATACCCTGATGGCTTTAAGAGGAATCAGACAAATTTTGGAAGGGTCTTCTCAAATCTGACTAGTCCTGGTGACTAAAGGAAGTCTTCACGTTCAGACCTCTGAATGCCAGTGCTGGAACCCAACATTTGGGGAAGGCCTTGATCCCTCTGTGTTGTTTGTTGGTCCACAATGGCAACTGGGTGGCCACTGTGCAAAATAGGATGGTGGACTAGATGGACCACGGGTCTAGTCCAGGAGGGGTCTTCTTACATACTGAGCCTCAATACTGGACAAATCCTTTTGATGCTTGCCCATTACACACCCTCCCCAATTTTGTTGTCCTATAACCTTGTGCACCTTGACCAGGATAACCCAAACTAGCTCAACCTCAACAGATCTCGGAAGCTAAACACGGTCAGTCCTGCCTAGTATTTAGATGGGAGACCACAAAGGAACAAAAGGGCCATGACACAGAGGCAGGCAATGGCAAGCCACCTTTGAACGTTTCTCACCTTGAACGCCCCATGAGGGAGCTCGCTATGTGAGCTGTGACTTGATAACAGCAACAACAACAATAATGCAGTCATGCACATGTGAGTTGACAATAAAGAATAAGGGATTAAATAACAGAACAATGATAAACCAACAAGGAAGGTGACCTACCTAGAGCAGAGTATGAGACACCTGAAAGCCTTGGATAGATAATCTTTGGAGCCATTTCTGATGTGAAAAGAAGCAGGAATCTTATAAAAATGTCTAATATTAGCATGCTTCTGGGAGCACAAGTGAGCGGTCGATACCACAATTAAGACATCAATATTATACAGTGCGCATATTATCCACGCTTCTAGCACACAACCTATTCAGATCTTTCTAAGACACCATCTTAACACCGGCGCACACCCTCTGGCGCTACCAAGCTAGACATTCCCATGCTGATACAAAATTCCTGCAAAGGACAAAATCAGAGAGCAACAGAGAGAACTGCTGTTAAATGCACCGTAACTAGATCCCAGCTCAAGGTGGGGGTTCCATTAAAGAGTGGGTTCCAAGCCGATCAATCACTTAATATCGTCCCATGATCTAAGGCAAAAGAAGGACCAAGTAAGTGCTAGGAGTGACCGTATTCAACCAACAATTGCTGTTTGGGGATCAGAAAGCCCAGAAGCCTGTCTAATTATCCATTATAAGTTTCAGACGTTTGTGTGATGTCCTTCCAAGCCCTATTTTTTTATCCTAACGTCAAATACATCAACTCCTAAAAGCTACCCACTACAGAATGGATAACTTTTCCCCCACACAGCCCTCTCTTCACATTCCTTTTAATTAATTTTAATTTATACTCCGCCCTTCTCCCTGCGACTCAAAGCGGATTACAAGTACGATGGAACCGTTCAGTCAGTCAGTAAGCCGATTACAACCAGCTTGGAACAACATTTGAACCTCACAGTGAAGAATCTGAGTAAAACCAAGTTATTCAGTCAAAGGGGCTGGGATCGAAGAACTGTCTCCTGTTTTAGATGAGAATGGACAGCAGGATCAAATCCTAAATGAACTGTTGGATGAAGGTGGCATTAAGTAACTGTCTTTCCAAGTGGTTTATTATTTCAACATTGTGCCTTTTCTCTCTGAGAACACGTATCCTTATTGAAACTTCCTCTGCAGAGCCTTCCTGGGTGTTCTCCTTTCCAAGTTCTGATCCTGAGCTTCCAATATCTGATAATATTGGGCAATACCGCCTTCCTTCCACCTTGCTACTTTGCCTGTCTTAGCAGGGTCATGTGAAGAATCAGAATCTCCAAGTGCTTAAACCAGCCTTGCTCGACATTTGTTACCAATGAGAAACGCCTGAAACAGCCTTCAGACTTCAAGAAACGCCAGAAGTGATGGAATCATGCAGAACATGGTTGGGAAGCAGAGCTGTGGACATGCCCACCCCAGGCCCCGCCCCTTCCCACCCCCTCCAGGCCCATCATTGGCCATTTTGGGAGGGGGGGTCGACATAACCATATATGGTCACATCACCTGAGACATGGTTAACGAATTTTAAAGAATGGGTGGTATAAAAATCCAAATAAATAAATAAATAAATATATTAAAAATTAATTAATTCCCACCCATTCGGGAAACACATTCAGGGCCTTCACGAAACCCTGGCTTCAACAATACCATTTCCTTGTGGTGTGTGTTCAGACCACCAAAAGGCATCAAAGAGTCACTGTTTTTCTACTCCAAAATTCAGATTAAACTCAATCGGTGAAATTGGTGAAAAATGAACCACTTTTTAAAAAAAGAAGAAAATTCCTAGTCTCTTCCCCCCCCCTTCCCACTTTTAATAAGGGAGGAAATGGCAGGATTTGGCCTCATGTCAGCCAAGGGGAAGGCGTGTTGCCGTACCTTGGGGAAAACATCTCATCACAGGAGTGCTTCCAAACTCTTAGCACTTTCCACGGTGCCACAGCTGTGCAGGCACAGGTGCCGGCACTGCAGACTCCACAGCCATGGAAGTGAGATTAAATGGAACCGACTCCAGGCAGGGAGCCAAGAAGGCATCTTCTGAGCTTTCTGTTCACAGGCCCTTCGATTTTTAAGACAGAAGGGCTTGATATTAACCTCTAATCTTCTCGCAGGACGTAGAATTAGAATGTTAAGTGATCGTCAGTGAAGGGGAAAGTTTCTTCCTGTGATTGGGATGGGAAAAGTCAAAAGGGTTACATTCTCTAGATGTGGATTTAAAAAAAAAAAGTGCTGTATCTTGTCCCAAGCCTTCCAGAAACAGCTGAGCAAAATGCCAAATCAACTGTATAAATACATTGCATCAGCATCCTGAGTAAATACTCGAAATTTGTAATTAAAGAGCGCTTTCATCTTCTTCTCAGGAGATAATCTAAAACTTGGGCCCGTTTCAGGGGGGGGGGAGTTCCAAAGCTGGTCTTTGATTCCTTCACATCCACAGAGCAAACGAACGAGCCCCAAATATGTGTGCGCATGTGTTGCACGATGTTATTCCCGCCATTTTGAGCGCAGCCTCACTTTTCGTCATGGTGGGTCCGTGGTTATTTGTCATTTCTGCAAAGTCTGGTATTTATCCTGTTTGTTACACATCGGTTGAATGTGAACATATACGATATGCAATGTACAGAATACTTAAGTGGTTAAACTGTCCTGAAAGGTGTTTTTATGTCAATGCCAAAAAAAACCCCCTCCAAACAAACAAAATTATTAAAAGGTGTTCTAAGCAGCAAGGGATGGATAAAAACTCACAGATCCATCACAAATCTTGACGTACACATGAGCTGTCTACTCACAACCGACTTACAGAAACCCAAGCAAAGGAGCTTCTAAGACAAGGGAGAAGCAGAGGTCATTTCTCGGTGGTCACACATCCTAGGGCCAACCCCTGCTTAGCTTTCGAGTTCTGACAAAACTGGGCCACCTTCCCCTTCGCCGAATCCTAACACAGTGAGGAAAATATTAAAAGTTGTACTAAGCAGCAAAGAATGGGTAAAAAAAACACCAACAACAGCAGATCCTTGCCAAAATAACATGCACAGTGCTCTCTCTACTGAAGATAGCCCTCTGGCCTACACAGCAGCTGATGCAAGGCCCTGCACATTACAGAAGGTGCTATTTCCACTGAATAAGGTGCATGACATTCACCAGTATGCTGCAAAGGGCGTCCAGCTCTTCCTCTCAACAGAAGGCGCAAAGGTGGCTCGCGGAGGCAGCAGAGAACGCAGAGGAGTTTCGTGAGCTTTGTCCAGTTGGCAATCCGCGATAACTCCAGAGAAAAACACTCCAGTGGATCCAGCAAGCAGGGAGCACGAAGGAGTGCATAAAAGCAAGCACGCTAGTTAAACTATGCAACTCTTGAGCTGTGCCCTCCATTAAGCATAATTGCATTATCTGACAAAAAATCAATGCTCAGATGACACTCAAGAGTCCCAACAGCTAATCCCGGACTAAATGTCCCTGAGAGTTGTCTCTGCTATGAAGTTTTATGCAATGCACGAGTCTCCGAATCAGTTCCAAAGGCAGCAGAAAGAGAGTCTGCGTGGCCCGATGTATTTTAGAATTTGGGCCCGCACGTCAAGTACAAAGGCCAAATCCATCTACAATTATTGGCTGGTCTACATATAATTCCCTGTAAGAGCAAGGTTCGTGGTCAAGTGTCTTTCACAAAGGCCTGGGTAAAGGAGCTCGTCTGCAGGGTCTTTTTTTTTTCCCTAACGTAAAGGAGAGGGATTTCCTAAGTCAAAATTAGTTTTTAAATTTAAAAAGAAAAAAAAACAGTCCAATGACCATGCTCGCTGACCTCAGAATGATTAGAGCAGCTAAGAGTCAATTAATGCAAGAGGGGTGCAGAGAAAGATGGAAGTCATTGCCTTACCAAGCCCTAAGATCTTAAAGTATCTTACAGAGAAATATCGGGGAGGGGAGTATTTTTCCTGATTGTTTTTCTGAGAAATGGGGGCGGGAGAGAATGCAACAAAATGACTGGAAATTGGATTTTTTTTTAATGCAATATTTTCTTTCGGGGACGGAATGACATTCTTTTGAAAGCCGCACTCCAAATAATATTGTCATAGCCAGATCAAATGAGCCTCTTGTGGTGCATGAGCCTCTTGTGGTGCAGGGTGGTAAGGCAGCAGAAATGCTGACTGAAGCTGTCTGCCCATGAGGCTGGGAGTTTGATCCCAGCAGCTGACTCAAGGTTGACTCAGCCTTCCATCCTTCCGAGATCGGTAAAATGAGTACCCAGCTTGCTGGGGGGTAAACAGTAATGACTGGGGAAGGCACTGGCAAACGACCCCGTATTGAGTCTGCCATGAAAACGCTAGAGGGCATCACCCCAAGGGTCAGACATGACCCAGTGCTTGCACAGGGGATACCTTTACCTTTAGCCATATCAAACCACTGCAGAGGTTTTAGATTCAAGAATCCAAAGCGGATTCCAGAGTCACTCTTGGTCCTTCATGAAAGCCTGGAGTTTCTTGATGGCCCCAGAAAGGTTTCTCCAATTGGGTGGGAGTTAATTAATGATTCCTTTATTTTAAAAATGTTAAAATATTATTGGGTGATATGTCCCCATATGGTCATGTTGACCTCCCAATGGCCAATGATCCGAGAGCCCCCCCCTGAGAGAGAACGTCCCAGAGTTGGTGGAGTGGTAGAGGCATCCCCCAGCCTTGTTCTGATGCTGGCGGGGGCAAGGGGTGAGGGAGTCTAAGGTCACATCCAGTGGGAGCATCTGGGTGGAAGACACTTTTGGTGACATGCGACTTCTGGGGCCATGACAGGGATATGTGGCCTGCTGACATGACTTCTGTGGTTTTTATTGAGGTGTGAAGAATGCTTCAGGGGTTTCTCAACAGTAAAAAGAGTGAGAAAGGCGACCCTATGTATATGTACTCAAAAACAAAGCTAATCAAATTCAAAAGCATTTATGAACAGAGGAATGTCCAGAAGATTACAACCCACAAGTCATGCTAGCATCCTACTGAAAAGTTTAGTGTTGTTAAAAAGGTAAAGGTATCCCCCGTGCAAGCACCGAGTCATGTCTGACCCTTGGGGTGACGCCCTCTAGCGTTTTCATGGCAGACTCAATACGGGGTGGTTTGCCAGTGACTTCCCCAGTCATTACCATTTACCCCCCAGCAAGCTGGGTACTCATTTTACCGACCTCGGAAGGATGGAAGGCTGAGTCAACCTTGAGCCAGCTGCTGGGATTGAACTCCCAGCCTCATGGGCAAAGCTTTCAGGCAGCTGCCTTACCACTCTGCGCCACAAGAGGCTCATTAGTGTTGTTGTTGTGTAACTAAATGCCCAACTCGTTGCTCCCCTCAAGAATACTATAGGAATATCCTAAGTCTTTTCTCCAGAAAGAAGGGTTTACTTGGTTTAACTCTGAGATCTATAAGCTTTTCCAACTTGAGATAATTTTTTTTTAAATTTGCAACGCTGCATATAACAACTTAACCATTTTCAACTTTTAATTCCCTCCCCCCAAATATAAGTACCATGGAATGCTGGAGCTTGAACAGTCATCTCAAACACTGAAGATATTTTTAATTACAGCTTGAATAAACCTAAACCTTTTGCCCTTTTCAATTGCAAAAACATATCAAACAATATATAATTTATATGCTAAGTTACACAGAGTACATTTCCTGTTCTTAAAGTACAAAAAATGAGTTTGTTTGGCAAGTAAGCTTTGCATACATATCATTCTTTCTCCAGTTTTCTGTTCTTTTTCACCAGAAAAAAATATGAAGGGTAGGTTTGAATGACTTCAGCATTTTTAGAAATTTTATCTCTCCAGGTCCATCCTACCAAGACATTCTTGGAAGGGAAAGCAGAGGACTGAAGTAGATAGCTTCAACTTCCTTCCAACACAGGAACTTACATGTCCATTTCAACATAGCACACCTTATACAGTACAAGACAATCTGGAAAAGTCAAAGGTGGAACCAAAGTCATCTTTCCATTCATGGAAGTAGTTCTCTAACTCAGAAAAGCAGTCTACCATGAATGGAAGGGAAATGTTGGATTAACTTTCCAAAGAAAGTAGGAGGTCAAATACAGCAGGGGTAGTCAAATTGCGGCCCTCCAGATGTCCATGGACTACAATTCCCAGGAGCCCTTGCCAGCATTCGCCAGCAAATGCTGGCAAGGGCTCCTGGGAATTGTAGTCCATGGACATCTGGAGGGCCGCAGTTTGACTACCCCTGAAATACAGTGAAGACAGCAACAAAAATGGCCATTGCATTAGATTTGGGTTCAGAAAATGAACGAGGACCATAGTGAAGAGGGGAATCAGATAAATTGAGCTTAAAAACTGAGTTTAAATTGAGCTTAAAACCAGATTCAACCCTCAATTAAGACATCCTGTGATTGTGATTGTGTTAAAACAGGGTTAAACTCACAGAAGATTACTCAAATCTTGTTTGCCTCAACAAATGCTGATTTCACTGTTGTGTTTATGTAGCTCGGGAACATTGCTAGTTAACTGCTAAGTGTGGCGGACAAACCAAATTCAGATCCTAGTTTGCCAGATCCTAGCTAACCACAATTAATGGAACGATCTACATTCAAACAATTGGTCAGCGTTAGGATCGCAATGTTTCAAGCAGCATCTGAACTGAGCCCCTGTCAAAGTCAACGGGGCCATAATGAAGTGAAATCCTAACCCAAGGCCAGCTCAAAATACAATTAACAACAACGTATGTCAGAAGGCCCTTCACCACGATGTCAAGCAACTGTTGGGGGAAAAAGTAAAGGCTGTGAACTGTTGAGAATTAATGGTGTTCAGATTTTAATATAAATTATCTTGGTAGGATTTCCCATGTTGACTTTGTACTGCTGTTCAGAACTCTCATTTCTATAGAAATAAATTAGCCCCACTCTACATATAAAAACCACCTTGCTACTGAGTAATGAACACAACAGGGGAAAACGATAAACGTAAATGTGGCAAGTGGAGACTAAATTCTTACCTACTGTAACTAAGCAGCTCAGAAATGGAAACTTATCCAACCTAGAGTGCAAATGGCTTTAGACAAACTTCATCAGGGCTTGTGTTGAGAACTGGCTGGACGATCAAAAGGCTACAATTTGGCTGGCCTTGGGAAAAGTAACTTTTATTTATTGCATCAAAGTAAACGTTCATGCATCACTTTCAGAAAGAACATTGATGCTTATAATAAAGAACACAGAACAGAGAGATTACTATTATCATAATGTTTATCATTCCAGTAGTGAGGGGGAACAAATGCTCTATAAATTAGTCTATACGTTGATGACCTTTTCTAGCTTAGATATAATTTGCAAATTTTGAGGGATACTCTGTCAAAACCTCCTCTGGCATTTTATTGATAAATGAAATTAAAGTTAGTTAACAAGCGTAATGCTCAGTTCAGAAAGCAACAAAACCACGGCTTAATTAAACTAACTGTAGTTTGTCTGATCACCCAAACACAGAGCAGTCCATTAACTACGGTTACTTATGGCCCACTGAACCAGGATCTGACACCACCATCTGAAGCTGTCTTATTTACCACCATTAGTCTTAACTGTGATTTCAGCTGACCTACCAATACGGATGCCCTGTCTTGAACTTCTGATTTAACACACTAACTATATTAAAAACCAAACAGTGTTTCGTGGTATTTTTTGACTGACTTGAAATCTCCAAAGATATGTTATAATTCCGATAATGGCCACAAGGCCATTCAAGATCTGGCCACAAGGACAACCAAGTCAGATTCCTGTTGTTCTTTCATGGCAACATTGAAAGAAAAAAAAAAGAACAGACTTCCTTTTTCAAACCAACCTTCCCCCTTTCCCATTTTGTTTGGTCCAACTGCTATTGCAAAAGAATCAACGGACAGATGGAGGAGATTCTGAAATTTCTGTCCGTTTCAGATTCCTTAAAAAAAAAAAAGCATGAATAATAAAATGGTCAGGCTAGCTTACCCAATCATGAGAACATCACCTAGCAAAATTCTCACAAAGTATGAACTAATGAAATTTCAACATGGCCTGACATCAAAACCTGGCATTGATCTTATAAAATGTTATATTTTTTTGTAATTAGAAACATTTGGCTTGGCTAAAATTTATGAAGTTCTCGTCCAAACAGGCCAAACTGGAACAGAAAACTATCCAACCTAAAATCAAAACAGTCCCTTTTCCGCCCCCACCCCATCCCCAAAACAGGCCATAACAAAGGTACCAGAACATGCATATGTAAGTTGAGTTGAAAGAGAGGCATGAACTAATGTTGCAGAGAATGAGAATGTCAAACATCAGTTGGACTGAACTTGTTTCCAAAGCCGTCTAATCTACTTTAGATAGTTGCAACAGCCATACAACAAAACAACTGTCAATGTCATACTTCAAAGTGTATATAGTATAAGGGAAATGGCTCCCAGATCTGTATATACGTGGTTGTTTAAAAATGCATATGATAATTTAACCACACATTTGTCCTGATTTAGAAGCTGTTTGCATGGTGATTTGCAGAGTATATCCACTTTTTTTTTTTTTTTTGGTCATGTCTGCAAGAGTAATTTCAATGAAAATTTGCTTTCAATGTGCATTACATGGAGTGGTTTGCTGTCGTTAAAAGTTTCCCCTGACAAACAGAGACTCAAGATTTCACGACTCCTTCTTCGGAAGAACAATTTGATTAACTTTTTAGAGAAAGAGAACGTCTTACACCCAAGTGAATGCAGTGCTTAAAATTTGCCAGTTTGGTCACCCCAGTTCACCACCAAGGCAACAATAGACTAAGTACAGGCACGGCTCTTCAAATGCAGGATAAAGTTTCCAACAAGTTGACCTCAGGGGAACTTATTAAATTTTACAAGAAATGCCTTTGGTAGTATTTCCAAGGTTGGCAAGTTCTTATGAAGGGTTTGATAAACAGGGACTCCGGCTCAATAGAACAATGAACATTCCATATAAAACTGTATCCATTGTTATCTGTTCCGCTAATATACCGCAGAATCTACTTCCTCCAACATCCAACTCTCCCAATTATCCAGACATACATATCACAGCAAAATTAGCTTATATAAACAGAGCTCCCTTTTATCTAAACCAACTTCCTGAACATTTGGGGTTATCTCCCACAAACCACTCGGATAAATGAAGTTTATTATATTAAATTTCATGCATGCACCACACTCTAGATGATGCATACAACTATCTCGCCATTCTATATATGTTCTCCTCTGCACATCATTAACAAGCACAAAAACAACTTCCTAAATAGCTTCACCCTTTTCCCATTTATCCAGGGGTAGTCAAACTGCGGCCCTCCAGATGTCCATGGACTACAATTCCATGGGCTTGGCAGGGGCTGCATTTATCTGTAGCAACACAATATTTGTAATATGTGAAAAGAAAACATAAAGCTCAGCGTGTTCATGGCAGGCCAATAAAGCTACTTTAAATATTGCTGAAGGCCTTCAATTTGTTCTGTGAGCTCCAAAACATGGAATCATATATGAGGTACCTATTGATCCAACAGAACCATCAATACTTGTGTGCTGAAACTGGAACAGAGTCGAATGTCCGCTACATGGAAACTCTGTGTCCAACTTAGCAGGCTTGATAAACTGAGACCATTTAATCCACCAACTAAGCAAACTACACAAAAAAATGGATGTTTGTCCTGTTTTGGGACCAAATCTGGAACCCTAGAGATGCTCAAGTAGATGCTGATTCCTGAAGACTCTCACCAAGGGGTGGCCAAACTGTGGCTCTCCAAATGTCCATGGACTACAATTCCCAATCCCAATTCTACAATCATACTTGAATCCTGGGATTGACAACGAATTCCCCCAAAGTCTCAATAGCTCCCCACAGGATGAAAGGCTATAGCGCCTTCTCCACATGCACCACTATCTGAATCCTAATCAGATACCAGACGCGTAATAACTAAGGAGGACACATAACTCATAAATGCAACCTGCATATGATGAAGGGAACTTTGATTCTTGAAAGCTCGTACCCCCAAAATTGTCATTCATTCATGTATTCATTTGATTTATTCACTTGATTTATACTTCATGCCAAATTCATTCATTCATTCATTCATTCATTTATTCATTAATTGGCTAATATACCACCCCTCGATGTCTTCTTGGTCTCCAAGGCGCTAATAGACTCAAATCTAGCTGTTCTACTGCAGAGCAACATGGCTGCCCTCCAAAACCAGATGCAAATTCTCTACTTCAGACCATTCATACAATCTCTGTATGCCCCTGAAAATGATAGTAGAAACGGCCATCTAGTCATAGCTAACTTACGGCTACCCTGTCAAGTTTTCAAAGCAGAAGAGGTTCAGAGGTTCAAGGCAGAAGAGGTTTTAGCTCAAAACCAAAAGAAAAGTGAAGAGAGGTCCCAGTACAAAAACAAGCATGCAAGAAGCTACTCAGTTCTCTACAAAGCATACATTGTTATATACACCTTTGGATTTTTGCATTTATCACATGAAAAAGTACATACGCATTACTTGTAAGCACGGTTACTATTTTTGTTTATGCTTTGTAGAGGTCTTAATGTTTTAGCTCCGCCCGATCTCAGAGACTGAGTCATCCTATTTCAGGGTTTTTGGTTTTTTTTACTTCAGAGACTCAAGATTTCCTGACTGTTAACCTGTAAAGCTAGCTGACACTATGCAGCTCCCTGGAGACTTGGAGAATGGCCCTAGGGAGCTTCTGACTACTTACTTCTTGGGTCTGGGACTTGGTGGAGACAATAAAGGAAATTTCGTGGAGGCCGTCAAAACTGCACCCAAACCCCCCCCCCCCCCAAGAGGTGCCATTTGACAAAACTGAAACAGAACAGGCTGTTGCATTTCAGTTCAAGCTGAAAAGCCTTTCGGAGCAGACGCTTCCTTGTTAAACCTACTGCAAACAAAAACTTTTTCAAAATCTCAGACAAGCACACTTTTCACTTAATTAGTTTCACAAAATCCACTCGTCAGTCATTGGATGAGGTCTGAACCTCTGCAGAAACAAAATTTCCCTTGCTTCGAAATACAAACATTGGACCCCATACACCTGCATACACCTGCATACACCCCATACAGCTACAGCTTTACTGTATGGCAGCTACAGCGTTAATGGCATGGCATTCAAAATTTATTGACTTTATTTATAACCCCCATTCCTTAAAAGGACCTAAAGTGGCTTAGGGCAGGGGTAGTCAACCTGTGGTCCTCCAGATGTTCATGGGCTACAATTCCCATGAGCCCCTGCCAGCAAACACTGGCAGGGGCTCATGGGAATTGCAGCCCATGGACATCTGGAGGACCACAGGTTGACTACCCCTGGCTTAGGGTGTTCTCCTCTTCTCCATGTAAGGTAAAATAGGGCGAAAGACCGTGACTTCCCAATGGTTCTCCAGCAAGCTTCCATGGAGGAGTGAAGATAACAATGGAAGTCTTCCAGACAGCCATCAGTACTGTTTCCTATGACCTCTGGAGAACACCTGTAGCCTCTTGATAGTGTGCAGAGGTTACACATTAGACCGGGGTAGTCAACCTGTGGTCCTTCAGATGTTCATGGACTACAATTCCCATGTAGCAAACGCTGGCAGGGGCTCATGGGAATTGAAGTCCATGGACATCTGGAGGACCGCAGGTTGACTACCTCTGCATTAGACTTTTCAAGGCACCTGTGACCCTATCTGACTGCATCTGGTACTCCTTTCTGGTGTTGCCGTTGCACTGGCATAGCCAATTATTCCAATCCTCCTTAGTGTGGTCTGGTCAATCTGCTTCCCATTAATCGCTAACAAGATGTACGAACTCCAGACCAAGCGGCATGGAAAGAATGAGCATCTGCCAGTACTGCATTACCTCCCAGGGGGATGCACATTCAAATCTATATTTCTCACACCAACCTCTAATGGAACAGGGTACATATGGGGGAAAGGAATAGCATAGAGTGGTGCGGAGTTGAAGTTTTTCCCTTCCATCTGTATCTGGCCTGAATATCGCTGACAGAGCTAAAAGTGTTCCACAGGGCCGGCAAAAGGGAGCTCTTCCCCCAAGCGTTTGGTTGAGACCAGGTGACCAGCAACGTCTACAGGGCCCCTGCTCCCTCCCTCCCAGAAATCCACCCATGCGTTCTGCTCTGGACCTGTTGGCATTGTTATACTCTGTTACCTCTGTTATAGTTTAATGTTACTGTTATTGTGTACTGTTTTCTACGTTTTATGTAAACTGCCCGGAGGCTCAGGGGAGGGCGGTATATAAATACAATAGACAGACAGACAGACAGACAGACAGATCCAGGTTGGCTCTTCTCTCCTTCTCAAAGCGCATACCTGCTCACGTACCTGGGCAGTTGAGCAAACAGAATGGAAGCCGTAGCACCAGCAGAAACATTGCGCGTGGATTGCCCGATGTAAAACGTTCACTAGAATGCAACAGCTTGCCAATTGAATGCCCGTCGCTCTGTGCAATGGGGGAGAATGCCACACGCACAGCCCTTTGAGAATGTAATCACCGGAAGATGCCGTAGGTATGTCATGGGGATACAGTGGGACGCAAATATTTTAAATAAGTCTGTGGACTTGCCACAGACACTCAAGGGCATGGGAAAGAGAAGCAGAAATCTCAGCAGAGATAAATAGACAGATGACAGGCAGGTTGTGAGTGGGTGGGCAGAAGGGATTATGTTGGTGCTGGTCCCTTGTGGTCCTTTCTTGCGTGCCCAGGGAAATGCCAATCACCATTTTGGGATCAGAAGGCAAATTTCATCCAGACCAGACTGGCCGGGGATTCTGGGATGGGAGAGGCATCATCTGTGGATGGTCACTGTGGGTGGGCAGGTAGTTGTGAATTCAATGCATTCTGCAGGGGTTGGACTAGATGACCCTGGAAGTCCCTCCCAACTCTATGATTATATGATTCCACATCTGACATTAAAACTATGCTTTAGCAATCCTCATACTGTCCTTAGTACTGTAGGACAAAAGAAAAATCTATCTAGTGCAGTCCCTAAGCGTTTTAAGCTTTGCATTTGCATGACTGGTGCATTTGATGCCATCACTGAACGTTCAGTATTGTCTTCTATCCACCTCTTCTATGTTGTTGGCGAATAGCCTTGCCACATGTTATTTTGAAAGATCAGCTTCCTGGGCTTTCTTTTTATGGGTTCTGACCTTCACTTGGATGTCTCCTACATGGTTCCAGAACCCAGCATACCCTAGGTAAGGAATCGATATGTCAGGGCTACAACTAAGATTCCAGAGAATAAAAGCTATATTCCCTGGGGTCTGGCTTCCCAGATCCAACCCCTATTTATCGGAAAGACCTTGGAGGCTTTCTTGTGAAGGCTACGACTTGACCGGTACGATGACAGTTGGGGTTCCAACCCACAACCCAAGATTTCTAGCTCCAAGCTCTTGCATCACAACTGCTGGCTGCCTATGGGCCAGCTCCAAAATCATGTAAACCCAACTGGAATGGACAGCTATACTGCCACTGCTCCAGGATTGCTTCCAGGGAGCTGTACCAAGAAAAATCTAAGAATCAGACTGTACACGTGTACCGCTGAAACTATTTTCACAACCATGGCCGTGTGCATATACACAAATGCGTTGCCAAACAAGCCAAGGTCCACGTATAGGCCCTGAAAGGGGGCCTGGGGCACGTGAAGGATTATATATGAAATGACTCACAGAAAGGGGCCTCCTCCACAACCCTGATATATTGAAAACAGAAGAGAAGTACACACCAATGCACAAAGTCATTTAAATAGAGACCTCCGATTTATTCCAGCCGACACCGACAACTGTTTTTAGGTACAAATCAAGAGGTTGAGTTCATTCCTATTAACGTTGAGCCGGGTTCTAAAAAATTATTCCCAGTCCTCCTTCCCCTAACACACGCCCCGTACATTTTATTTGCGGTTCTTAAAGACACTTGATTTATACTTCGTGCCAAATTCATTCTTGAGGCCTGGGCTTTATAAAAATCACGCCGGTACCAAAGGGAACGCTAACTGGATGTCTCTATGATTCGTTTAATCGGCACTAAAATATTCTCTCTTCCTGCTTAAGGTCGGCGGCGTTATCGCCAGGGCATCACAGCGGCAAAGTGCAACTGACTTCATTTTGCACGCCCTGTGAAATGCCAAACAAATGAGGACATAACAAAATGGTGCTGAATGGGTCCCCCCCCCCCAAGCTTCCTCTCGTAGCAATATTTTCACCCACTAACAGACCTGGCACTGAATTTTGGTGGTGGTAGTGGGAGGGGGGGGGTGTTTGTGTGCATGCCTCTTAACTTGCACACTAGGCCAATGCAAAGACCTATTATTCACAGCACGGAAATCACAAAAAGACTCGCAGACCGTAAGCTGCGCTTGAAGATCTCCTGGTTTCATTGCATCACAGGAGAATCGCTCAGACTCAGACGTGGCAAACGGGCTTCCCCGTTCCGTCAGAGGCAGCTAGGCTACGCAAACTCCCCCAAAAAAGGCATTCGTGCAAAGAATTCGCCACGTGATCAGTCTGCCATGCGACCAGAGCTCTCCATGCATACAGCCACCACCTCTGAGCATCAATTTGCCACCATTCCAATAGCTGTTTTCTTTTTTCCCCTCCCTAGCTGCCGTAAGCTAGGGAAATTCCCTCTTTCCCTCCTCGCAAAACACCAGCTGTGTCCATGAACAGTTCACAGACTTCCACGCAGGACGTCCTGCAGGAAAACTGCATCCTGGGGAGTATCACGTGGAGATATAATTGCCACCGTGAACCAAAGCACACATCATGTAAATAAGATGGTGGCAGAAGTCACAAGTGACTTCTGTTAAATCCATCCGATTTTTTCAGGCAGAAGGCGAAGAAAGGGGGTCCGCCCCGGCCTGCCTCTGCGGAGCAACGCTACACTTCTTTGGTGGTCTCCCAGCCATGGACTGACCACAGCTGACCCTGTTTAGCTTTCAAAAGCTGGTGAGATCAGGTTAGCTTGGGTCATCCGGGTCAAGGCAAAATGCACCATGCCAGAATCCTTCTGGTAATATGAAACACTGTATGCAAACGAGGCATACATAATGCTACAGGGAAAGGGACTATGCCGAAATTATTGAAGCCTTTCCTCCTGATCCCAATAGCATTCAGCAGCTACCATAAATAAGAGCAAATCTCCATACACACAGCAAAATAGTCCATTCATGCTTCACATACGCATATGTCTACCCTTACACCCAGGTAGGTTAAACCATCACAGTGCAAAGATACCCCTTCATTTTAAAAAAAAATGACATCCTGACATCACAGTGGAGTGGTTAGAGGGCTGGACGAGGATCTGAGAGATCCAGGTTCAAACCCCCACTCTGCCAGGATAATCCGAGTATTCCGTCTCACCCTAATTTACCTCATAAAGTGAGGAGAAAGTGAAAGGGAGACGGATGTGAGTCATGTTGGGCCTCCACCAGGCGAAAAGAGGGCTACAAATGGAATTAAATGCAATACACCAGGGGTTGTCCACTTGTGGTCCTCCAGATGTTCCTGGACTACAATTCCCATGAGCCCCTGCCAGCAAATGCTGGCAGGGGCTCATGGGAATTGAAGTCCATGGACATCTGGAGGACCACAGGTGGACTACCCCTGCAATACACAGCCCACAAAACTGCTTTGCCCCAGTGCAACAGGCAGATTTCTATTAGGTATATTTCTGGATGTATCAGCTCAGGCACAGAATGCTAAAGATTCTATGTCTGAAATTCTGAGCGTGTGGATTTTCAGAGGGTCAGAAAACTGAACCAGAGTGTTACCCTCAGGAGCTGGAAGGGGGTCTGCATCAAGAGTCAGCAACCTTTCTTTACTTTTTGCTCCTTCGGAGCTCCCCCCTCCCCAGGTTTGGCATGTTACCGTGTTTTGCTCTGTCCTAAAAGCAGAACATCAACCAGAAAGAGTACCAGAAAACAGAAGAGAGAAGAATGCTATGAAATAAAAAACTTTTCCTGGGGCTTCTAGGTAGGAGCCACCTTGGCGTAGTGGTTAGGAGCACGGACTTCTAATCTGGCAAGTCAGGGTTTGATTCCCTGCTCCCCCACATGCAGCCAGCTGGGGGATCTTGGGCTCACAACAGCACTGATAAAGCTGTTCTGACCGGGCAGTGATATCAGGGCTCTCTCAGCCTCACCCACCTCACAGGGTGTCTGTTGTGGGGAGAGGAAAGGGAAGGCAATTGTAAGCCACTGTGAGACTCCTTCGGGTAGAGAAAAGTGGCATATAAGAACTCCTCTTCTTCTTCATCTAGGGGCTCTATGAATACTCAGAAGCAATCGGTAAACTACAGGCCGCTAGTCAGTTACCTGTTGGAGCCCCCCCCCCCCGGTAGACAGTACAGAGTTAGATGAACTCTCTGATTTGGTACAATCTAAATCTTTGTGTCAAAAAACGAAATTATCCGGAATAAAAAGATTTTTGCACTTGAATAAACATAGGTAAAGCACATATATCCTGATTAATAAATACGTCCTGGGTATTTCAAAATTCTCTTTGTAGAAACCTTCCTAGTAGCAATGCTGTCAAGTATCAAGTCTCATCAACCAGTAGACCTGTTCCAATATTACTTGAGTTCTTGCAGTCTTTCCTTGTCACGATTCTGCATCTGAAGGCAGCCTTAACATGTGTAACTTCCGACAACACTCAAAAGGTATCACGTTCCCATGGAGCATTTATGATACTGAACAGGCCCATTAAATTGAGGGGAGGGTTTGGCTTTCCTTCCCAAATCCAAGCCATGTTACCAATTCAGAACTGTCTGTCAGGCCTCACCCCACAACTACAGATCTCCCGGTCATATGTACATCAGGCCCTTCAAAAGATCCATGCTTAACGGCAAACAAGAGAGTTGGATGGCTCCGTTTCAAGATGAGATCAGCATCCAATTAAACTGGTGTCAGGGGGAGATGCAAGAGGCCAGATGGGAAGGTCGAAGGAAATCTCACTTGTCGTATTAGATCTAGATCTAGTTCCCCCTCCTATCCCCTACCTACTAACTCGTCCTGCATGAAATCTCTTTCCACACCTGGTTCAACTACAGCGCAGTGCATGACATCTGTATCAAAGGCTATCCATGGCTAACATGAACCAGAATCACATCAATATTGAATTTGCTAATTTACCTCCAGATCTACTTATAAGGGAAAGCCTGGTTAGCATTAACCATGGTGTTTGCTAATTTAAATGTAAATCCTGGTTGTTGTTATTATTATTATTATTATTATTATTATTATTATTATTATTATTATTTCGATTTATTTCCCGCCACTCCCAAATGGCTCGCGGCAGGTTACAATGTCTTAAAAAACCCATTAAAACTCCCATTAAAAGACTTTAAAATGTCACAACAATGTCACAACAATGTCACAAAATGTCACTACCCCCATTCCTAAAAAAGGGGGGGTGGAGGAGAAGGAGGTCAACGATGTCAAGAAGCCCAGGGGAGAGCAGTCGATATACCCCAGCAGCCCCAGCCTCAGCCATAGACCTGGCGGAAGAGCTCCGTCTTGCAGGCCCTGCGGAACGTTGAAGGGTCCCGCAGGGCCCGCAGCTCACCCGGGAGTTCATTCCACCAGGTGGGGGTCAGGACCGAAAAGGCCCTGGCCCTGGTCGAGGCTAGGTGTGCTTCCCTAGGGCCGAGAACGGTTAGTATTACTCATGTATTTTGCTAGGAGGGGCAGGAGCCCTGAACATGGTTTGGATCCTCTTCTTCTTCTTCTTCTTAACCTTGGTTAGGACATCACGAATATCCCACGTGTATTGGGGCTTCACATTTTAAAGCTGCAATTTGTTCAGATTCCAATTATCTACCAGTCTACTCTTTACAGCAGCTTTTATAAAATTACTGTTTATTTTTGGGTACCGACAAAGATAAGTATCTCATTATAGATTTTGTTACTATCAGCAGCTCAGAGAAAAGATGTTTCAGAAATGGAAAAGCAGACCTTGTCGGCCTATCAAACATACCCATGTGTGACTGAAGGGTTATAGGAGATTGGACTGGAACTTGTTGGAAAAACACGCCGATGCTTGTTTTTTTTTTTTCCCCCTTGAAATCTGCACACGAGGACAAAGAGCTACATCCAAAGAGAATGCAAAGAAATTCACCAAATCTAAAGAACAAAAATGGGTGCTCTTTTTCCACATGACAGTACTTATTCTCAAGTCAAATGGATACGGCGCACAGAATGTCAGACTGGCCTGATCCAGCATGGCTTCTCTTCTTCTTGTAACTGGTGTGCTGCAGGATCGGTCGTGTAGGATGGTGTGCAGGCTCAGGAGAATTTGTAAAGAACCTCTCAAGCTCAAATTCAGTACAAGTTCAAGCACTGCACTGACCTTTCGGTGCCAAGGCTTAAGAGTTCCAGTGAATTAGTCTCTGGGCTACCTAAGGGACCAGGGCAGAAGCCTCCAACAAGGAGTTCATGAGCTTCCAGTAGCTCACCCCTGCTGCAGAATACCTGGTGCCTCCCCTAGCATGCCCAGGGGATGACTGCAAAACGAACTGCTCTAGGCTTCTTTTCATTCATAAAATAAAAATAAATGCTTTTATTTCCCGCTATGTTTCTCAGTGTTGTTCGGCTGATAGAACTTCATTTCCGGGGCCCTAAATTCACGTTGTTTCCAGGACAGAACAGAACTAAGGTACCGGATGGGAGGAGTAACTCAGGATTGTCTTTGTGATTCAGAAGTAGCTTCCATTCAACAAGGGATCTGACAGCCTTGTTTGGGGGAGTTTTAGGACTTTCAGGTACAGGAATTGGGGTGAAAAACAAGTCAAATTTCGGGCAGGCAATCCAAAGCATTCTGAAAGATGCTTTTCAATCATTAAGGTAAAGGTAAAGGTATCCCCTGTGCAAGCACCAAGTCATGTCTGACCCTTGGGGTGACGCCCTCTAGCGTTTTCATGGCAGACTCAATACGGGGTGGTTTGCCAGTTCCTTCCCCAGTCATTACCGTTTACCCCCCAGCAAGCTGGGTACTCAATTTACCAACCTCGGATGGATGGAAAGCTGAATCAACCTTGAGCCGGCTGCTGGGATCGAACTCCCAGCCTCATGGTCAGAGCTTCAGACAGCATGTCAGCTGCCTTAGAACCCTGCACCACAAGAGGCTCTTATTTCAATGATTAGTAACCCAGAAATGAATTTAAAAGACTGCTTTGGTTCCAGTCCACTGTGGTTCCAATTTGACAACTTTCAACATGTGTGCTGTGACTTCGCTGTGGACACTCTTATATCACCGTCCCTAATGCCAAAGAGAGAGAGCAGCAGGAAACCCCCCCTGCCCCCCTCCCCACACACATACACACGAAGTACCATTCAGCCTTCCTACTACAAGTTCAGAAGGAAATGTCAATGCCAGCCCATGGAGACCGTGATACTGCTGTATATCAAAATGAAACCTAATCATTGCACATCCTTGCAGATTCATCAATATAAGAACTTTTAAGAACAGGAAAAAGGCCAACCAATCTCATATATCAGCCACTTTTCGCATAAACTTTCCTGCAAGCTTTATCATTTTCACTGGCAATATTCAGTGATTTGAGTTTCACTGAGAGCGCCAGAGTCCTTTTCTATCTGGGCCTGTCCAGCAAGCCGCTTCTGGGCTCCCCTTGGGCGCTGGAGAGGATAAGAGAGCTGCAACAGCGTCCCAAAGAGACATAGGGTCCCAGGCCAAACCTGGTGAACACAGCTGTATTCTATTGCAAATTCCAAAATGGACAATCCAGTAGTATCTGTGCATAACCTCAGACTCCAGCCTAGGCTAACCATGTCCCACAGGTTTACGGCTTCAGGAAGTTCCAGAAGCCAGCGTGGTAGAATGGACAAAAGTGGCAGCTTCTAATCTGGTAGGCCATGTTGGATTCCCTGCTCCTCCATATGCAACCCTGGGCCAATCACAGCCCTGACAGTGCTGGTCTCACAGAGCAGCCCTGCCTCCTTAGGGTGTCTGTCATGGAGCGAGGAAGGGAAGGCAAGCCGCTTTGAGACCCCATCTGGTAGTGAAAGGTGGGGTATAAAAACCAACTCGTCTTCTTCTTGTGGTTATTAGGGCTGAGGAAATCAAGAGCCCTCGAATGTGTTCTAACCAATCTGTAGGGAACAGTGTCTCCATGATGTATCTCCAGAGGTTCTATGGATGGTGCAGGATGGTACCTTTACTGTTTCAGGCTTGGGCATCTCTCTTTGTACAGGAAAGGGAAGATGGGCAAGTGATTTGTATTTCCCACTTTTCTCCCATTGCCTCCCAAATGATTCCCGAACCATCCCCACATGGACAGATCCCAGATGTGATTACTGGTCAAAAGGGCAGGGCTTTGCTTTAGAATGGTACAGAAGCAGTGCAGGAATATCATAAGCGTAGTCCTGCTGGATCAGACCAAAGATGGTGGCCCCCCATCATCCCATTCCCATAACAACCAGAGTTTTATTTACGGTCTGTCTTTCTCACTGAGATTCAAGGCTGAGATTCAAGGCACAGGGTAAATCAGTATGGTCCACCGGGTATGACATCCCATAAGCAATGCAATAGGATTAGGGTTCAAGAAATCTGAAACCAGGCATGGCTTTGGAAAACTTACAAACAAGATACGGAATCCCAAGTCTCTCCCGACTTTCCCTTCTCAGTAATTAGTACATTTAGGGGTAGGCTGCTTCGTACAGGGAGAATCCACTTAGCCCTTGCAGCCATCAACAGACCGATCTTCAATGAAGCGGCCACCCACCACTCTCCTTTGAAGCCATCTAAATGAATTCTGTAAGATAATTATCACACCGTGTGAACACATTACACATTTTATGAAGATCGGCAGGAAAGCTAAGTCGCTCACACGTCCCATCCCACCAAAAGAAGAACACCTTCCCTAAAAACCTTGGTTGAACTTCCACTTGATGACTTCCTGTCCACACAGATATCATCTCTGGTCCCTATTATTCTGTTCAGGATTTGACCTCAAGGGCACTTTTTTGCTCTGAAAAATGGAGCAAAAAATGGTCCTTTCGCTTGGCCAATTTGCCCACACTGACCAGCAGTTATGTCATCCCAACCACTCCTTCACACGCTCTCTAGGCTGGTCTCTAGGTTGCTTTAAAGTGAGTTTAACGAGAATATGGGAGAGGGAGGAGCCAATCAACTGACTTGACTCTGGAAGCGTGCTGAAAAGGCAGCTGAGGATTGGAGGACACCACCATAAGGCTGTGGAACTGTGGCTCTCACTTTGTGTGGCTGTCTACCCAAGGAGGTCAGGAATTCCCCTCCAGACTTCTATTATTTCACCGACTGTGCAACCAGAAATGTTGAAGAGGCCATTTTAATTTTTTTTAAACGCTGAAACTATAGCATAATGGAACTGCTTAGGAGGTCACTTTGGTAAGGGACCAGGATTGGAAGCCATTGCAACATATGGACCGTTTACGCACTGGATGTTTCATGCTGGGTTGGAGGCTGGAATTTTAGTT
Organism: Paroedura picta; assembly: GCF_049243985.1. Taxonomy (NCBI): domain Eukaryota; kingdom Metazoa; phylum Chordata; class Lepidosauria; order Squamata; family Gekkonidae; genus Paroedura; species Paroedura picta. The sequence continues at coordinate 32,692,135 of NC_135382.1, forward strand.
GTGGCAGGTTGCCCCACCTCTTCCTGCACCCACACAGGGGAGCATTTGACATGGTGCACCTCATCCGCCCCCGATTTGTGCTCCTGCACGGGAGCTGGGCAGTGAAGTTCCCTGTGCGTAAACGGTCTTACTGTAGGCTTTTCCTGCACTGTCTTCTACCACTGTGACCCACTTAGATAGCTTTTTGGTTGTGCCTCCTCTTGTGGTTGTGAATCGAGTCTCATTGCATTGTCGACTGGAAGCCCATAATGTCCGTTTCAGTTGCTGTTGTTGTTTTGTAATCCGTCTTGAGACTCAACGAGAAAGGGAAATGCAGTAGACAAAAAAACAAAAGCAAAGTGTCAAGCCATACTCTACTACCACATTACCAAACTTTCTTCGGTCTGGTGAACAAGAAAAGGGATTGGGAGGAGCTTGTTCTGCACTAGTCACGTCTCCTTCCGCGGCATGGCCCACGTGTCAACCCCCACCCACCTTAGCTCCTAAAACTGAATGTCTATCATTTCAACTTCTTTCCATTGCTCCTTATTACCTACACACCGTTTGGGATGGATCACCCGCCCAGTTTAAAAAGTACCTCCAGCGGACGGTCACGTGCCAGAAAGCCACAGTCAATTTGCGTGTTTCAACTGCATTTTTATTTTATTCAAGGGAAACAAAAATCGATACAAACTCTTCCTCGAACCACAGCTGCACGCGAAGAGCATTTCTTTTGTAGCACCGCTGGACGTTTTCAGGCGGGAGGCCGGAAGATTTCCATCCGTCTGTATCGCTCAAGTGTTACGTTTGCAAAGTTTAAATCTCGAAGGAGGAAGGGGAACAAAAAGAGCTACAGGGATCGGGAACCGCAAGGAGCTCCCGCAGGTGAGACGAGCGCTTCGGAGCGAGACGTGAACTTTGTAAGGGCTATACGTTCTCTGTCTCGTGATAAAGAATTATGCCCAAATTCCTATCGCCTTATTTTAGTGCCTATAATACGATCGTCTGTGCTAAAAAGATACTGCAGTGACCAGACCAGGAGTAACAATGTCGGCGCAAATCTTTCGAGACCGATTTACGGCAGTGAACTAAATCAACATTAATACGGGTTATACGACTATAGGAAAAATAAATGTAAAACTGCCCTTGAAATGATTCTCCCATGGCCTAGTCCAGCTTTGCTCTGCTGTCCCAATCTAGGATTTATGCCCATTTCTTTCTTTCGGTCCCTCGCAAGGACTAACCTTCCTGAGGAGGTGGACCACCGTACTTGGGGCGGGAGATACACAAAACACCTTTAAAATGTGCACATTTTGCAAATCTCACGGAGGTTTCTTCCATTTTTGAAAATTGTTTTGGCTGCTTTAACCAGCTAAAATAAAGAGGAGGTCTCAGTTATGGGGACATTTATCCTGGAAGCAAACACTGCAGTTAGGCAGACAAGCCATTCCTGTTCTGCTAGGTAAATTATATAACCGTGTGCTAAGTAAGACTAAATCATGCAAGTCTTAAAAGATCTCTCCTTTTGGACACAATTTTGGCTTCTCTGCAGTGCGATCCTGTGTAGAATTACACCCTTTTAAGCCCACGGACTTTGATGGCCACGGAATGGTACAACTGTTTTATGATTTCACTGCCAAGTTTGTATGTAAACCATGGAGACTTTTGAATTGTGTTTGCAAAGTTTAAATCTTGAAGGAGGAAGGGGGGGGGAAGAGCTATAGGAATCCGGATTGCAAATTCTCTTCAATGACAACACTTGTAAGAGTCTGCACTCAGGACACACACAAACAATTTGCACCACAAATTCAAACAATTTTGCACACGTGCATTCTGTCTGCACCGTTATTCCCCAGGTTATTTGAGAACTACAGTTTTTATTTTCAGTTCCTGTTGTGTGGCAAGAGCAAAATTCCGGACCAGTATTGAGCACCAAGGAGAAAAACAGACTTTTAAAAAATATTATTAAAGGGAGGCATGGGCTCCCACAGTGGACTGAAGCTCCACCTCTTTAACACTTGGATGCATCCAAACAGAGCTTTGCTGCTAAGAGGGCTAGGATTGCAATTTTTATTATTTTTAATGCAATTCAACAATTATAGTCATTATACTGTAGTCCTTTAAAACTTTTACTCCAGGTCTAGCAACATGCAACAGTTATAAATGCCTGTCACTAAACCATGCCTGACTGTATTCCCTGAGTTACCCACAGGCTAAAGAGGTTAAAAATTCAGTTCATAGTGGGCTGGATAACAAAGTGAACTAGCAGTACAGTGACTATCCCATCACTCAGAAATACATTCAGCACACCCTGATATGGGGCGGGTATGCCTTGTCCTTGGCCATTATCTCTATCTCCCTCCCTCTCCCTGAAATCCCATTAATTCCCATAAGAAAGCTACAGATATCCGTAGTTTGCTCCTACAGAAAAGGAAACAGAACTAAAAATGGAACTTTCGCGAGATCACGCCCTAAACAGAAGTCTTCACTGGATTCGTTTTTTGAGATGCAAACTTTGCCGTACCAGAGGGACTCTGGATCTGGTGGAGCTCAACCACTTGGACTGGACTCACCAACCATGGGCCAATAGTGAGCAGCTTGTTCGTTTCCTCTCCCAATGGGACAGCAATGTTTTGAAGAAGAAGAGTTGGTTCTTATATGCCGCTTTTCCCTACCCGAAGGAGGCTCAAAGCGGCTTACAGTCACCTTATTATTATTATTATTATTATTATTATTTATTTGATTTGTATGACCGCCGCTCTCGGAAACCGGCTCGCGGCGGTTCACAATATTTTAATACAAATACAATATATTAACCATTAAAAATTCCCCATTAAAACCCCATTAAAACCCCATTAAAACAATGACTAAGTCACAATGATGGCGATTAAAAAAAAAAAAAAAAAACTATTCCCATACAGGCCCGCTGGATGAGCAGAAAGGAACGGAGGATAATTGGGCATAGGATGGAACACTCTGGGGAACCAGGTCAGTCTAGTACTGGCCTCCCCCCTCCGGGGAGAGGGGTCCGATCTTAGCCCCGGGCCATCACCCGGCCTTAGACAAACGCCTGGCGGAAGAGCTCCGTTTTGCAGGCTCTGCGGAACTCAGAGAGCTCCGACAGGGCCCGCAGCTCTTCAGGGAGCTCATTCCACCAGGTAGGGGCCAGGACCGAAAAGGCCCTGGCCCTTGTCGAGGCCAGGCGTGCCTCCCGGGGTCCTGGGATCATCAGCAGATTCTTACCCGCAGAGCGAAGTGCCCTGCGGGGGGCATAAGGAGATAGGCGGTCCCTCAAGTATGCAGGACCCAAGCCGCGTATAGTCTTAAAGGTTAATACCAAAACCTTGAACCTGATCCGGAAACAAACTGGCAACCAATGCAGCTGCTTCAGCAGAGGCTGAACATGGGACCTCCAAGATGATTTAGTGAGGACCCGTGCAGCTGCATTCTGTACCAGCTGTAACTTCCGGGTTAGAGACAAGGGTAGGCCCGCGTAGAGCGAGTTACAGAAGTCTAATCTAGAAGTAACCGTTGCATGGATCACAGTGGCCAGGTGTTCCGGGGGCAGGTAGGGCGCTAGTAGCCGAGCTTGGCGTAGATGGAGAAACGCCGTCCGGGCTACCTTAGTGACCTGGGCCTCCATGGAAAGTGAGGCATCCAGAATCACTCCCAAATTCCTGGCTTGGGGCACAGATGACAATTGTACCCCGTCCAGGCAGGGAAGACGCGCTTCCTGTTCCTGCTCCCTTCGGCCTAGCCAAAGGACCTCCGTCTTGGAGGGGTTGAGTCTCAGGCGGCTCTTCCTGATCCATCCAGCCACTGCTTCCAAACAACTGGCGAATTTTTCTGGGGGGAGATCTGGCCGGCCATCCATCAAGAGATAGAGCTGGGTATCATCAGCGTACTGATGACACCCAAGCCCATAACTCCGTACCAGCTGAGCCAGGGGACGCATATAGATGTTAAATAACGTGGGGGAGAGCACCGCTCCCTGTGGCACCCCACATGGGAGTGCAAAGGAGTCGGATAACTCCTCCCCCACAGCGACCCTCTGTGACCTGTTCTCTAGAAAGGAGGATAGCCATTTAAGAGCCACCCTTCCAATCCCAGTATCAGCGAGGCGGTGAACCAAGAGCTCGTGGTCAACCATATCAAATGCGGCTGACAGGTCTAATAGCACGAGAATGGCCGACCCGCCCCGGTCCAGCTGGCGCCGGAGATCATCTGTCAGGGCGACCAGCACGGTCTCCACCCCATGGCCAGGACGGAAGCCAGACTGGTATGGATCAAGGGCCGAAGTTTCCTCCAAAAATGCTAGGAGCTGGTCCGCGGCGGCCCTCTCAACTACCTTGCCCAGGAATGCAAGATGCGATACCGGGCGGTAGCTGGCGGGGTCCCGCGGATTCAGCGATGGTTTTTTCAGAAGAGGGCGAACCACTGCCTCCTTGAGCCGCTGAGGGAATTCTCCTGATGTAAGGGAGAACCTTCCCTTTCTTCTCCCTACAACAGACACCCTGTGAGGTGGGAGAAGCTGAGAGAGCCCTGATATCACTGCTTGGTCAGAACAGTTTTATCAGTGCCATGGCGAGCCCAAGGTCACCCAGCTGGCTGCATGTGGGGGAGTGCAGAATCCAACCCGGCATGCCAGATTAAAAGTCCGCACTCCTAACCACTACACCAAACTGGCTTTTTGAACAAACAGCAAGAAACTGAATCAAAGCAAGCTGAGTTAATGAAGAGCAGGGTCCACGGAGCCACGCAGCTACGTGTCGCATGGCCACTGAGGTTCTGAACATTTGCGTGTCCAACATCAGCCCTCTCATACCACGTGACCAAACCATATCCAAAACTGAAGGGAGTCTCCAAAGCAATTTTGTGGTTGCAATTTTATAAGCCTGAACACAGATGCATCCAACTGCTTGATCCTGAATCAGACCTCCGGCGCATCAAGGTGAGTATTGTAAATTCAAGACTGGCAGTGGCTCTCCATGATATACTGTCTGGTCTTTTTTTTACTGGTGATGCTGGGAATTGAACCTGGGACCTTTTGCGTGCAAAGCCAATGCTCTGCCATTGAGCCATGACCCCTCCTCCACACACAAGTATGAAACTACCTTATCCCAAATTGGAATGTTGATCCATCAAGGGTTTCCTACTCAGACTGTCAGCAGCTCTTCAAAACTACAGTCAGAGATCTTTCACATCACCTACTTCCTTAAAAAGAAAAAAAAACTGGAGATACATGGAATTGAACACTAAGCAGATGCTCCACCCAATATGTCATGAGCCCGCCCCTGTTATTCACAAGGGGAAAGTCACAAATCCCACTATGCATGTCCCGTCCCTAAGGATCTAGCTGTAATACCTAGATTTCAAGTGCAACATTTTTGACAACACCCGTGCCATGACTTGTGGACAAAATCCATTGAGTCAAAATTCTTTGCGGCCTTGGCAAGGCTACAGATTTCCCCCCACCACATTTTCTAGCCTTCCTGCATTCAAAAACAGAAGTACCCGTGGGGGCTCCACTTTTCAGAAATGGCCTCTCTGACCATCATCTATTTGCAGTTGTAACGCAAAGGGTCGGATTCCGACACTGTTGGGTTTACTTTTGCCTTCTTCTCTTGTTTAAAATTGTCGTGTGTTTTTTTTACGCAGCCCGAATCTGAACTAACAAACCCAGCTCCTTATAAAAAAAGAATGTTTGCCTAAGGTACTTTCCAAACAAGATTCTGCCACAGTAAGCCCATTTAAGTCCAATCTCACCAGTAGAATTGTGCTTACCCATCCCAAGACATATTCCATGCAGTGTATTTGGTTATTAGGAAAACTGACACATGGAATGAGAAATTCTATACGGATCTGGATACAGGAATCATCAGGTTGGAAAAGCTTTACTCTGTCTTGTCACCAAACTAGTAGCTGCAACAAACTGACAAACAGTGAGTTAGAACCGAACTGCAACCAAACCAAACTGCATGTTTTTCATCCTTCACTATGGAAAATGGGAGAAAAGCTTCATACCCCAGCAGTTAACTCTTCTGATTTTTATTATTCCAGCAATGTTCTCCTGGTGGTTTTTTCTTCCCCTGCTGAAGCACGGATTAACACAGAGGACACCGGTTCATTTTTAAGGTGACCGTCAAACATCCATCAGGTCATAAGCAGTCTCAGGACCAAGGTCTGATTGTTTTTTTTCTTTTTCAGTTCCATTTTTCATCGCCTTTCTGAGAATCACTCGCCCTAACGTTGCAACAAGGTCTACCACAGCTTCCAACTTTAACTGACTCCTTCCCTACATGCTCCCACCCCAAAGTGACGCATGTATATCTTTCGGAGAACCCAGCTTTTCCCTGTTTGGAAAATAAACATGCATATTTTCTATTCGCTCAGACTTGGCATTCCAAGGATTTTTTTTTTTTAATATCATGCGCTCTTTTCTTGGTTTCCTTTCACTTTGATACCAAATAGCTCGCACCTGATCTAAAAGCGATTACTTAAGGGCAGAAGCTGAAAAGTGTTAACTCGAGATGTTTGGTTTCTATGCCAGTCAAAATAATATCACTCGGTCTTCGTCTAATTGTGGGTACCTCTATTCAGTAACCAGAAAAGGCCTTCTAAAATAGAAAAATTTAAAGAGCTAGCATATCATCGTGGCACATCAGAAGATACTGTTTTTTAAAAACACACACACACACACAAACAAATTGTAAAAGAACGCTCCTTATTCACACTGAGTTTCCTTTTGGCATTTTTTCTGAAGGAAAAAAAGTGCACATAAATTCATCTGAATGCTTTTTCCCCCCTATTAGAAGCACTCCAAGACACCTGTGTGCAATTCACATTTTAAGCAAAAGACAACATTCACAGGCGGGAGGGGGGGAGAGGCAAATGAGTCACTTATGCCTCACTCCAGGGAAACTTGTGCTTGTTTAAGGAATGGTATAGGCCATGTCAATGCGCTGATGGATTGTATAGGTCTGTTCTAATGCAAATGCCCCTGGTCACCTTCAGCTCCCACGGTACATAAACAAGCTAGCGTGTCAGCTTTCTTTCCTGAAGATCCAGCAGTTTCTGAGCTCAGCATAGCTACAAGCGACGTTCCTGAGATTGCAAACTTGCTAACTTCTCGCCCTCCTTTAAGGAACGGGGCTGCGTTAGGACATCGAGGCATGGGCCGATATCGCATTTCGTGAGGACAACTCCGGGCCGTCTGGCAAGCTCCCGCTGCCAGAAAGTTTAAAAAGCATCCTGAAAGTCCCAGATCTTTCTCCCTTATCACAGTCAGAGGGTACATCCACCGCAAGCTTCAAAAACCTTATCTGCACAGACCTGCTCTACTAAACCCAGCCCTTGCAAACTTAGTTTGCGGAATGATGCCTATGGATGGAAATAATTTTGGGGACAACAACAACAATCACTCGGGACACAACTGTCTGCCTGGTGGAAATGTCTCACACTGCCTAACAAGAGCACTGGAACAGTAAATAAAAAGAGCATGCAATTCACTGAACGGTGAGTATTTATTGTCATAAGCTTCCTATGGGGAAAAGCTGCCTATGGGGACAAAATGCAGAGGAACACCTGAGAAATGAGTATGAATCTGTAATCACAGAAGGGTGGGGGAATGTCTGCCAACAGAAATCAGATTGTGCATTGCAATGTATACTGCTTCCGAAACGGTGTTATGGACAAACTAACTTTAAGGAGATCTGCCAAACTACAGCTAACAAGAGACTACCGTTATATCAAATGGGGCTGCTATGATATTATATGCTGCAGTGAAGAGGGCAGAAATATGACAGAGAATTTGCTATAAAAGTGACTGAAGGCTACAGGGAAAAAGCAAGCAAAACCGGGGGACGCATAGTTCTGTCAAGCTGCTCACGGGTACGCTTGCCACAAATCAAACCACATCTTACACGGTCCAAGTTGAAAAGGGAGATGATTCATCGGACACCATGAAGGCCCAAGTTGCAGCTAACAAGGCCCAAGTTCCAGTTAACACCTGACCACCCCTTCCATCAACTTGAAATCCGTACTAAACCCAGGACGTTCAGAAACACAAAACCCATTTTTCTAAACAGAAGTGGAACTTAAAAGAACAGATACTTGTTGTTTTTTTTTCGGGGGGGGGGGTCTTGATTTTCAAGACCATGGGGAAATTTAGCAACTGCCAGCACTGGTGCGGCTGCATTTGTGAATCTGAAAAGCCTGAAGACAACTCTCTCTTGGGGAAGAGGGCAGGTGGGGAAGTTAATTCACAGGACACATAAGGCTCGCAATTGTCAAAAGAGGCAGACATGTCAACGCTGTCATTATCAAGGAAGATCGGCCAAGCGTTAATGGCAGAATCCAGAGGCGCCCACTCTCCACTATCAGAAATGACATCATAACTGAAGCAGCCCTGAGCGGAGAGGGACCCACAAACTGTGCCCCCTTGCCTAGCTTTGATCCCCCCCCCCCCCCGTGTCCATGGCGCCACTGCCTTGCCCTCTCCCCATCCACGCACGGCCTTCTAGAAGGCAAGTAACGCTTTTCGGATTTTAAAACACACACACTCCCAGGCACAACCATCCGGGTAGAATTTTTGACAACCAGAGCTCCAAAGCAGCCTGTGTCAACGGCACCCCTTTGCAGAAAACTGCACGGGGATTTCCGAAAAGAGCAGCCAGTTTGTTAGGGAGCACTGTCTGTCAGCTCTTCCCAAATGTACATCAAGACTCCGTGATCTTGCTTACTGTAAGAGGGCGAGGTGGAAGAAGACAGACCATCAGGAAACCAGCCCCACGACATTTCACAGCAAGCGCACCCCCCCCACCAGTCCCCGAATGCTCGCCCTCTGTGCCCCATGCACACGACCCCAAGACTCCACGGGTGATGTGGGCAGACGGACGGCAGTGGCGAGGCAGCGGAGTTCCTTACGAGCGGTCCAAAGAGGAGACGGACTCGCCGGAACCCTCTTCTGCCTCTCCAACAGCAGCAACCAGGGACAGCCCCAATTCCACCCAAGGATAACAATTTGCCAGGCATTTGGTCCATCCATGCACACAACGGTTTCACAGCAGGTACACAGAACAAAAACATCACTTCGTATAAGCACTGGAAAGGGGGGGGGGGTTTGCACAGACAACCTAAAAATCCCTCAGGCGGCCTGCATGCATATCTACATCTATATATCTGCCATTCAAAAGCCACCGAAGAAACCACGCCGAGAATCCCAGCTCCATCCCCGAAGCTCCCTCGCCTGTTATTTGCACAAGCTATTGATGCATTTTCGCAGGTCACTTACGTTTGAACCCTGAGTAATCACGAAGATCGAGGCAGCTGGGTTTGGGGAGGGGGGGTGCTCCTAGAGGCTTTTGGGGTGGGGTTTGCAAAGAAGAAGTTTCAGAGGGCAAAAGAGGAGGGGGGGAATCCAAGTTATGCAAATCTGCTCTCCGGTAGGCAGTGAATATTCAGTCAGAAGGTGATGTGGCAAATATTTCTATCCAGCCCCCAGACCGGGGACAGATTTATGAAGCAACGTCACCGGTGTGCCTCAGTTTCTCTTTTAACCACCACCCCCCAAAAAAAATACTTGAAGTTAATTAAAGCTGAGGAAGTCCACCACCCGGACCACGCTGGGTCCCCCAGCCACTCATTCAGGTTTACTATTTCAACATCAAACCAGCCAGGAGAAGGGGATGGGGCGTGGGGGGGGGGGAGACTGTCTCTCCCTCCTCTTCTTTTTGTACTCTTAGGGACAGCCTTTCTCCAAAGTCAGTGAACAATGAACAAAGATCGGGAGTGATCCAGACAGGAAGGGAGCGGGAGCCCCTCTCCCGCAGAAAATAAAATCAAATCCGGTGGAAAGGGGGTAAAAACACAGTTGCTAATATTAAACTAGGGAAGAAAACACGCTTGTCCAAACATGAATTTGTGCAAAAGCCAGAAGAATGGGAGGTGGGGGGGAGTCGGGGACAGGGGGGGAGGGGGGGAGAAAGAGCTAAATGCAGCCAGCTTGCCTTATTTTCAGCCTTCAATGAGCCCAAACAAGGCTCCTAAACTTAATTATGACACTTAAAATCCGCTCCCTCGCCAGCATCACGCACACACCCAGGCAGGCTCTGCCGCTCCTCTCCGTCTCCAGCCAGGCGCATCAATTCAGCAAAGACGGCCCCTGTTGGAATGATTTTAAACTGCACAGAAGGGATTGTGGGGGGGGGGCGCCGCCGAGGGAAGCGGATCCCGTGTTAGGCTGCCATGCAAAGGGAAAGGACCCCCCCCCTGTTTTTTTTTTTAATTCTCCCCCTCCCTCCCAAAAAAGCAACCGACTGCCCTTCTTGCCGTTTTAAGGTCCCCGTCGGGGAGGGGGAGGCATTGGGGAAGAGCAAAAGAAAATCCGGAGGCGAGCAAAGTTCGCAGCGCCCGCCTGCGCGCCCCCCCCCCCCTCCCTCTCTCTCTCCGGCTCCCCAATAAAGCTCAAGCGAATCTGGAAGCGCCGACCAACTCCTAGGGACACAACACTATCCGCTCGACCGATACACACAAACACACAACCCCTTAGAGGATCGCACCCGGGCACCCGGCGGAAGCCTGGATTCTCTAGTTTTGTTTTGCACATTTCGACCTCCGCCTCCCCCCTTCCTCCCCTTCCGCCACCAGCACGCGAACTTGCCCGGGATCCTGGTCCTTACCCTCCCCCCCCCCCCTTGCAAACGCCGCTCCGATTTATCCACCGAGAATCACCAAAAGTCCGCGAGGGTGGTTCTTTTTTGTATTGGTCAAAAGAGAGGCTTAACTTTTTTTTTTTTAAATGGCATTCAAGGCAATCTCTCCCCCCACACAAACACACACACAACACGCAGACGCCAAGTCACACAAGACCACGCAAAGTTTTCCTAACCTTCAGGCTCCCCCCCCCCAAAAAAAATACACCCCGCTTTCTCCCTGTTGTAAAGTCTATGCAAGGCGGCAACAGATGGGCGCGTTAAGAGCGGATTCCCCCCCCCCTCCTCCCTCCCTTAGCATCAAAGCATTCGCCCTTATTTTGCTGTTTTTCTCCTCTCCGTAACTTTTCGGTCGTTTGCTCATTTGTTTTGAAACACCAGGAATTCAGGGGTTCTTCTCCCTTCCTCCCTCCCCCTCTTCTTCTTTCTCTCCTCCCCCCCCCCCCTCGGCCCGACCGCCAGAAGAAGAATAACTGTTCTTCCAAAGCTTCTCTGATCGCTCTTCCCTTTTCTGCAAAACCAAAAAGTCTGGGGAGGGACGGAGGGCGGAAAGAGGGAGAGAGAGAAAGGGGGCAAGATCAAGGCAATCCTCCCTCCCTCCCACTCCACCCTACCCCACCCCCGGCTCGGGCAGCCGCTTCCATCCCCCCCCCTCGCCCCGCGGTTGCTCAAGTCGCCCCCACCCTCCCCAAAAAACCCCGCCTGCAAAAGGCAAGATCCGCCGCGGTGCCTTCTCCGGAATCCACCGGCCACGGGCGGCCGGCGGGGTCTCTTGTATCTTTCGCTCTCCCTCCCCCCTCTTGTAAGTTTCCTTTGTAACCTGTTACTTTGAGGTCGCGTCTTCCCAATCGGCCGGCTTCCTCGCCGGCAGGTGCCTGCTTCCTCCTGGGGGGGGGGGGAGAGGGAGTCTCATGCATCTTCCTTCCTCTCCCCTTCCTCCTCCATCTCTCCCCCCCCCCACCACGGAGGCTGGTTTCTGCTACAATGCTTTGCAACAGAGTCGCGATCCAAGCGCTAAGCGCTAAGCGCAAAGCGCAAAGCGCACCCCCCCCCCTTCCCCTCCGCGCGCACACCCGGCGCGCTTCCCCCTCCTCCGGGCCGGAATGGCAGCGCGTTACCTCCGGAGCATCGAGCCCGGCCGCGCGTCTTCCTTCCTAATCAGAGGTCGAGGAGAGCACAAAATGGCAGGGCCGGCGTCAAAGGGGAGAGCGAGAGCCGGCGCGACGCAGAAGTTTTTTGACACATCCGAGAGACACAATCAAAGGGGCTCAAGTTTGCTCGCGATGGTTTTCGGGCAGGGGGTGCTTTTGTGTTTTGTTCTCCCCCCCCCTCTTGCAAAGGGCGCTGCTGATTTCTCTTCCCTTCCCCTGTCATCAGGTTTGTACTGGAGGAAACCACAAGGGGGGGGGTTGATGGATAAGCCCCCCCCCCCGGATTTAGGAGTGGGCCCGGGAGACGTCACTTTCTGCAAAGTTTACATTGCACAAACCACCGCCCCCCCAAAAAAAAATCCTGCCCCCCCTCTTCCTCTCCTCCCCCCGCAAGAAAAAAGTTTCGAGCCAACTTTAAAAAGCTAAACAGGAGCGAGCCGGGGGCTGGACACGACCCTCCATCCGCGGGGCTGGGAAGCCGGCTCGAGCTTTTCCCCCTTTCTTCTGGTCTCTTCCTCCTCCTCCCCCCCCCCCACCCCGGTCGCCCGCGAAAGTAACGGATTTAAAGCGAGACCCAGGCGAAAGCGCCGGCTTCCTCCCTCGCCCTCTTGCAGGCGAAGTTGCATAGCGCCATTCAATGGCTCCTTGGCTGCTTTCATTCTCTCTCCTCCCCCCCCCCCCCCTTTGACAGCCTTTCGCTTACCAACGTCACTGCTATGGATATTTAATTATACTGTATTTTTTAATCACGCAGGCCCCGTCGCGAGGATGCAGGAGGGGGGGGGCTGCAAAAAAATCTCTCCAAACTGACTTTGGCAGGCGGGGGGGGGCGCCCCTTTGCATTGCAAAAGCAAAATAAATGCACTCTGATCATTTCCCCCTTCTCTCTCTCTTTCTCTTTTTAATTGTTTAAAAAACAGCGCTAGGGGGGAGGTTCTAGATCGTCAATGGTGGAGGGGGGGTGAGGAAGGGGGTGTCCTCCTCCCTCCCCCCCTCTTTTGTCTTTCCTTACCTTTCCCAATTTGTTTGGCAAGCCAAGCCTGGGGGAGCCAACTCTCCGGCACGTAAACCAAGCGTTGTTTGAAAAAAAATTATAATAATAAAATGTTGCGTTCAATGAATAATGAAGAATATTCCCCACATGATTGACTTGATCATTTGCTCGGGCTGGGGAAGGGGGGGGGAAGAGGGAGGGAGGGATTGGGGGAGAGAGGAAAGTGGCCAAGGGGAAACTCTCCCGCCCGGCCACTCGGGCCGGCTCTCCAAAATCTTGCCCGGCCACCCCTAAGGAACCCGTCGGGGGGGGGGGGGGAGAGGGAGAGAGGATTGCATCGGCCTCGTCTGCTTTTTTGCAATGCAAGAAACCCTCTTTTCCCCTCCCCTTGATTTTATTGTATTTTTATTTTTTTTTCCTTGATAGCGATCAAGCAAACATCGCAAGACGTTCCCGGCTGTCGGCTTGGACACCCCCCCCCCCCCCCCAATTTCTCCTGGTAGGTGAAATGCATTGTACCGTTGCAAAAAAAAAAAAAAAGGAGCGAGCGCGAGCGAGCGAGCGAGGAGACACACGCACGCGCACCCCCCCCCCACACACACACACACACTCTCTCGCTCGCTCTCTCCATTGTCGCCTTGGCATAATTCACAGCAACGAGATGGCTCTTGCGGCATTTAGCTTTGATGAGCCAAATGCTCAACCCTTGATAGAATAATCTGCAAAGAATAGGCGGCGATCGTCCATTCCCCCCCCCCCCCGCTCTCTCTCTCTGCCTGGCGCTGCAACTAAGAGGGGTCGCTGGAGGGAGAGGGGGGGGAGAAAAGCATTTAACACCGAGCAGTTTTGGGCATGACCTTGAGCGCCGTGGAAACACGCTCCTTTCCAGCCCCGGCCGTGCAATCCAAGACCCCCCGAACCAGCGCCACGGCCACGGCCACCCCCCGGCTCGGCTTCCCACCGCCGGCGCGCTTCGGATTCAAGCGGAGATCAGCCCTCTTTCCCCACCCTCGCCTGTCATTTCCCCTTCCCTGCCTTTCCTTCCCCCCCCCCCTACCCCTAAACGAATCCTTTCCCCCCCATTTCGGAGCAAAGCAGACAGAGAAGCGAAGCAGCAAAACCGGCCGGGGGGGGGGAGAGAAACGAGCAAGGCGAGGGAGGGGAGAAGAAGAAGAAGGGGAAGGGGAAAGGGGGGGGGGGTCGCGCGTATTTCAGCATCGCTCCTTACCTGGCTCGGGGAAACTATTTCAAGTCGGGTTTTCTTTTGCAAAACTCCAGGGGGAAAAAGCGTCGGTGGCCGGCCGGGATCGCGCGGCATCCGTCCGAGGAGGGAGAGCTCCGGCGCTTAAGAGAAGTAATCAACGATAAAGTGACGTGGGAGTGCACTGTAACCTTGTGGCGTATTTAATGTAAATAAGCAGTTATGTTGCCAATCGCGCGCATGCAAACACAGAGAGGTCTTCAGCGATGCATTTTGATGCTTTCCATTAAGACTGACTTTATTTACATACACTATTTAGGGGGAGAGGGGGAGAGAGAGGGAGGAGAGAGAGAAGATCATGATGGTACAGAGAAGACAATACTGGTGCCAAATGATTATGAAAATATGATTTTAATTAATCACGTAGTAGGCAAGGAAATTAGCATACGGTAATTAAACTTCCAGGGGGAAAAAAAGGGAAAGGAAGAAAGAAAGAAAGAGGGAGGGAGAAATAATAATAATAAAAAAAAATTTAAAACGCCATGGAAGATCTCTTGCCTTATGGGTTTGGCATAATCAAGAAATAGACCAAGATTGAGATATAGATTTTAAAACTGGTTTATTCCCCTCTCCTCCTCCTCCTCTTCCTCCCCCAATTTGGCCAGCACTTTATTATCAGGCAGGTAACTTTTGAGCTCTTTTAATATTATAATAATAATAAAAGAACACCAACTTTAGGCAAGGTTTATCTGCAAAGGGAGATTTTGAGAAAAAATGACATGGTGCCTATCCCAGGAAGGGGGGAAATAGGGGGATAGGTTAGATGTGCAGAGCAAAAGAAAGGAGGGGGGGGGAGAAACCTGAATAATGCAATTATGGATTCTGTGTCCCATAGTTAACAAAAGCATGGGGCCTCAATAGACTCTTTGTGATGGGGATTATATAATGATTGTGGGGTAATTATGGGAAAAAAAGAGATTTAGTCATAATAAAAAAAAAAGTATCAAAATACACCGGCTTCTTGTAAAGGGGAAAAGCTAGCTCACGACATTAGGGGCATGTTAATGGATGCGGGGGGGGGGGGGGAGAGGGGGGGAGAGACAGAGAGAAAGATCCGAAAGAAGCTGACAAATAGAGAGAGACTGTGATGCGCATGATTAAGAAGAGATGGAGACGGATTGATTATTCAAACGGCTCAGCCGCAGGGACACTTAAAACATTGATTCAGGTAACACTAGTTTCATCTCAACTGAAATGAGTTCCCTCAAGATGACTGGCATACATTTTAAATCAGTTTACGCCATAAAGGGGGTGGGGGGAGAGAGACAAGGGGAGACAACATTTCTAGCAGAACTCTCCCAGCATCAATGCAGAACAACTCCAAGAAGTGGGAGGAAAAGTTTAGATTCCTTTCCAGCCCTGGGAACAATTTCGGAGAACAGGTGACTCTCTAGCAGGAGAGGTTGATTCCCCCTTCCCCTAAGGGTTTCCTTGATTTTGTCTCACCTGGAGACTTTTTATGTGACAGGCAAGTCTTTTTGGTTTATCCTAGGAAAGGGAGTGTTGTTGTCGCTTTAAGCCAACTAGGGACAGTCCCAAACATTACAGGAGGATCGGAAAGTTCTCGCTCCACCCTCTCCCCCTTCCACAAAATCCATGCATTTGGGGGGCTCTGCTCAAAGTTCTTCAGAACTATTTGCTGAATCCAGGTGAGGAAGACGAGAACCAGGCTTTCACACCTGGGTTGCAAAGGCTGAACATTCTCCATGCACCTTTGCCATGTATTGTGCCTGACATTCTCTGAGCCAATTCCAAACTACAGCTTTTATTTCTCCCCCACCCCCCCCTATAGAAATTAGCATAGCAATCACATCAATAATATCACTATCTCTATGAGAATGATAGCCGGAGCAGTGGGGGTGTCCTTTATTTCAATTCTTCGTGGATCAACTGATTATATTCTCTCGCCTTTTGAATTTGTTATTGTAGCTCAAGTGATTCTTCCTAAGTAACAGCCTTGACAAAGAGAACAGGTCAGAAAGGAAGTCGCCATATGGACTTTTGGAACAAGATCACGGGGCAGGCTTTTAACCCTTAACAGTCGCATCAAACCATTGGGTGTCTTTATTCTTTTTGCACAACTCCCCCCCCCCCACCCCCCACTGATTCCTAATGGATTTCTGGATTTGTGGAGTGGGTTTTTTTAAGGAGCTCAGTATAAAACTAAAAGAAAGGCAGGTTCAACTAGGAGAAGTTCAGCTGCGGCCTGTATTCACGGCAAACTGTGGCCCTCCAGGTGTCCATGGACTACAATTCCCATGAGCCCCTGCCAGCTTTTGCAGGGGCTCATGGGAATTGTAGTCCATGGACATCTGGAGGGCCACCATTTGGCCACCACTGCCTTAGGGCGATGTTGGCTTTTGTCATGCGAGGTCCACCCTCCTGACACTTTGGTCTCCGACACTTGAGAAAACATAAGTGGCCCTTTCATTGGGTTTTGATTTTACGTTCCAGAGGCCCAGGACAGATGCAGAAAGTATACAGTAATGCAGAACCCAAGTCTCTGGAGATGTTTGAGATGAGTTTATTTCGACCTCAACTTCCTCCCGAATGAGAACATAAGTGGCTCACAGTGTTCTCTTCTCATCCATTCATCCTCACAACCTGCCTGTGAGGTAGGCTAGGCTGAGAGTGTGCAAGTGGACCGAGGTCACCCAGCAAGGATCCATAACAGGACAAGAACCTGGGTCCCCCAGATCCTTGCCCTCCTAAATCGAAACACTGCATCATGGCTGGCTCTCCTTAGTTAACATGTACATCTGTAACTTTTGGATCATCCTCTGTAATTGTGCTCAAAGATCCAGAAGAGTAACAGCATCCATCTCCACAAGCATGGGAGTGGAGTCTGGGGCTGTAGCCCCTCCATAATTCCCCTCACAACCTCAGTTTGGGGGACCTGGGAGGGATTTGCCTCCACCCTGCTCCCTCTCTTGTTCCAGCCAACTGCCTCTCCCTGTTTGGTGTAGTGGTTACAAGCAGTGGCCTCTAACCTGGAGAGTTTGATTCCCACTCCTTCACAGGCAGCCAGCTGGGTGGCCTTGGGCTTGTCTCAGTTCTCTCAGAGCTCTCTCAGCTCCACCAACCTCACAAGTTGCCTGTTGCAGGGACAGGAAGGGAAGGCTATCGCAAACCCCTTTGAGACTCCTTCGGGTAGTGAAAAGTGCGGTATAAAACCAACTCCTCATCCTTCCTTGGTGACTTGAGAGTGGTCTTGGTCTTCCTTGGGGGTGGGCTGACTCTGGATTCCCCCAATGCTCTCTCTCCAAGGGCAGGCTGATGGCGAGTGAGGGGAGACTGAGCCAATGGCAGCCCTGGCTGGGGCCTTCCCACCTCTCTTCTGAGGCATGTGTTGGGCCTGCCAAGCTTCCACATCACCTACAGCCTGGTCCTTTTTACCTAGAGATGCCAGGGATTGAACCTTGGGCCTTCTACATTCCACTTACATTCCTGAGGAAGTCAACATTAGTTTGCCAGGACCAAAATAATATTTTGCATGCTATTGGTCCAGCACTTTCCCCATCCCTTCATTTCCTTGCACACATCCTTGTCAGTTCAGGCCGCAATCCAGGTCATTCCTTTGGTGAGGCCAAGCCGCAGTTGACCTCCACTGACTCCTGCAGGGGTCTTCAAGTCAGGGCACCTTCAGAGGTGGCTTCTGCGTATAATCCCAGACTTGCTTGGCCGTCTCCCATCCAGATACTAACCAGGGCCGACCCCGCTTAGCTTCCAAGATCCGACAAGACTGAGATAGCCTGGGCTATCCAGGTCGAGGCAAGCCCCCTGTTTAACAACCCTGGATTTCCTTGGCTGCCTTTGATCGTAAAGCAGCCTCTCACCCTCCTCCTTGCAAACTCCTTTTGGAACTCCCCCAAAGTTTCAAAAGCAGCTTGACATGCCTGCTTGCTAAGACAGGGAGGGGGGAAAGAGAGAGAATCAAAAGTCTTCTTGGCGACCGTGAGTTAGCTGCAAATCCGTGGATTCCGGTCTGGGTCTAGTCAACTTAAAAGAATTGCGTGTGTGAAGGCTGCGTAGCCCAAGAGCCCTTGTGGGAGCACTCTATTTCTCCCGTCCCTTCACAATGGTTAGAGGCTTTTATCAAACAAAGCCCAGATACTTGAAGCCGCAGATGGTGGTTACTACGACTTACGTAGTCCATCTCTCGTGCTGAGAAGTGCATAGCAAAGGACCCGCTGTAAGAACACAATGCGTGAGCACCACAATTCAGTACACGCCACTTGAGACGGTGGTTTATTGGGGGGTGGGCGGGGGGGGGACCCAGCCCGAGGCGGTCCACTGATTAAAGCATTGTTTTTAGTTGACGGACCATCTGCACCTTTAACGGAGGGATTCCTCCAGTGAAATGTAACACACGTGGATGTCGAACCAAACCCTCCCTTTTGGATACGTGCGGCCGGCAAAGAGTGCCATCCCCAACAGAGCTATGCCCTTCTAAACCCATTGAAACCAGTGCATTTAGAAGGCTGCAAGCGTGCTTAGGGTGGCCCTGGAAAGTTACTACTTGGGGTCGGGCCGAAAAGCCACCTTTGCTACTAAGCTCCTGCTGTTCCGAGCAACCTAGGCCACCGGGATTTTAAAACGCTTTCCCAAAATAAATGGGGCCGTCTCGAATCCGCAGCCCTGCTTATTAAAAACGCCACTCTCTGGTTATTTTATCGTGGGTGGATTGATTGGCTGATTGGTTGATATAGCTTGCGTTTCTCCCCGACTGGGATGCAAAGCACCATTTCCACGTTGTTCTCTCTTCCTCCACTCTGTCCCCATAAGAATAACCTTGTGAAGGAAGGTAAGGGTTAGAGATTATGACAGGCCCACTTCTGGGGTAGTTCAGGGATTCGAACCTGATCCTTCTGGGCCATAGTCGAAGGGTGGCCAAACTGTGGTTCTGCAGATGTCTATGCACTACAGTTCCCATGAGGCCCTGCCAGCCTCATGGGAAGTGTAGTCCATGGACATCTGAACCACAGTTTGACCACCCCCTGCATAATGCTCGGATCACTACACCACGCCAGCTTGGGTTGCAGTCAACCACACGATCAATCCTCGGGAGTTAAACTGGAGTCCAGCAGCATCGTAGAGACCAAATGGACTTGCAAGCTATAAGCTCTTAGGGTCGAAGTGAGTGCCCTTCATCGGGTGCTCAAAAGCTCACATTCTGCAAAACTGGTTGGTGTCGTACCCCCTGCGGCGCTGCTGGCTGAGCCTCCAGAGGGCGCTCCGAAGGCTGCAGTAGATCCACGGACCGCGCCCAGCACTCTCCAGGCACCACCTGGAGATCTGGCACCCCCTGGAGATCAGGCCAGACCAATGCCCCAGAGGGTGAACAACCTGAGCAGAGTTGCACTCGTCTAGGGCCAGTGACTCCAACCAGCTTAAAGGTAAAGGTAAAGGTATCCCCTGTGCAAGCACCGAGTCATGTCTGACCCTTGGGGTTACGCCCTCTAGAGTTTTCATGGCAGACTCAATATGGGGTGGTTTGCCAGTGCCTTCCCCAGTCATGACCGTTTACCCCCCAGCAAGCTGGGTACTCATTTTACCGACCTCGGAAGGATGGAAGGCTGAGTCAACCTTGAGCCGGCTGCTGGGATTGAACTCCCAGCCTTATGGGCAAAGCTGTCAGACGGCTGCCTTACCACTCTGCGCCACAAGAGGCTCATCCAGCTTAGAAGTATCTAATTCTGCTTCAATTTAATTCAAAGGCCACAGTCTGGGGTTGGACAAGCAACACCCAATGAAACCCTAAAAGTGCACCTTTAAATCTTTGTTGGCCTTAAAGTTGCCACTTGTGCTACTGCAGACCAACACAGCTGCCCACTTGAATCTACCCTAAAAGCTAACGTTCCTGACTTCTGGAAAGAGAACTTGTAAGACAGAACCAATGGCAACGTTACGCAGAAGTGAAGTCTTTTGTATTTTAGACTCCAAACGTAAAGATACCGGAAAGCCAATTCGGAGAGATCTCCTGGTTACTTAAGCGAATATCACGCAGGCTGTTTCCCACGTGACCGAGGTCATTTCTGCTGGTTACCTCCCCACTTTCATTCCAGATATTGAAAGGCTGTGTTTTGTATATTTCCGGGAATTTCACGTCTTGTCTGTAACAGAATAAGAGCTCTTGGGGTGCTGAGATCTTATAAGGTAACTGAAGTGCTCTCTAGTTAACCAGAACTTAATTGTCACCGGATGTAGGTGGTAAGCACCACACACTCTTTCCTTGTGGCTTTCAGCACAAGGACTGACTCAATCCGACAGCTGTTCTCACGGCTAAATGGAGTAAGTTTCCTGATTAAAAAGTACCAGATATTGTTTCGGTAAACATTTTTACAGCATTATGCTAGGGGAAAGCTTGATGAACAGAAACCTAGTGAAGAGGACTTTGGGAATTCATGCTCGACCTAAGCCTTGAAAATCAATGGGGCTTACTTGAAAATAAGATTGGTTCGTACTGGCCCGAAAATCTCTCCCCCCCCTCCTTTAATTCTTAGTGTCAACAGTGTGCGACTTTGTCTTTTAAAAGATGATTAAACCATTACCATAAATAGAACAATCTGATAAAGTCAGTGCAAAATACTTTCACCCTTCTATGTAGCTGTGTTGCAGATAGATATGGAGGCAAAGATACACGTCATTCTCTCATGTTGGACCACTCTGGTGGTTGTTTTTTGAGGTTAATGTTTTAAGGAAAACACATACGAGGATAAGTCAAAAAGTATTGCTATAAACTCGTAGGAACCTGTATTAAACAAAGGTATCAAAACGTGAAGCAGTGGCTTCTCGACATATCCTCCATCTGGGTCTGTCTGCACGCTGGCAGGGACTCATGGTAATTGTAGTCCGTGGACATCTGGGAAATGAGTTTGGCCACCCCTGGTCTATACACATCTGAAGGCGGTGCTTCCAGCTCTCTAAACCAGCCTTTCCCAACCCTTTGACTGTAGAGGAGCCCCTGGTATAATTTTTCGGGCTTTGAGGAGCCCTAGAAGTGATGTCAGCAGGCTGTGCTTTCCTGCCACGCCCCCTGCAAGTGACATGTCGCTGGAAGTGACATCACCACCTGCATTAACAGACAGGCTCGAGGGGAATTGAAGGGGATGGGAGAGAAAGGAGGTGTGTTAAGAGAGAAATAGGCATGCCCTCCAGGCACAGAAACCACGAGAGAATTCACTCATTCTCACTTGGGAGGGGAGAGACGGAAACGACCAGTTCTATGGCTTGTGGCCAAGTCCATTAAGGTCATCCTCTGATCATATCACCTAATAAATGTTTAACACATTCAGAAAAAAAAATATTAAAAAATAATTAACTCCCAACCACTGGGGAAACCCTTCCAGGGCTGTCGAGAAACACCAGGTTTTTCCCAAAACCCTGGTTGAGGAAGCCTGGTAGAAGCATTCTAGATTCAAAGTATTTGCCCAGAGGAGCTCTGACTCTTCAAAGCTTTTACCCTAGAAATCCTGTTGGGCTTTGAGGACTTACTGGACTTAAATTTTGTTCTTGTACCTAATCCTTTTAACTCAAGATTCCAGGAATTAAACCCAGGACACAAAACAGGTGCTCCACCACCCACGACCCAGCCTTTTTGCGAGCACACACACACACCCCTTGGTGGGATCCGATTCCAAACCCCGCAGCTCCCATTGCAGCTTGGAAGCCTTTTTCCTATGAGCTCCTAAGGAGCAGACAAAACCACCTCCGACATGGCTTTAGAACAACTTGCCTTGGACCCACCACCTGCCTTTAGCGATGCATTAAAAATTGGCCTTAAATAGCGGTAACTTTTTTTTGGGATAGCTTTAAAGCTCATAAACACCTTGGGCCAGGTCCGGTGGTTCCCTCCCATTACGTCAAGAACTTGCTTTTGGAGAAATGGGCTTTCCTCCAGCCGGAAATTTCTCACTGAATGGAAAGAAACTGCTGGACTCCACCTGCAGCTTAGCTCTACCGTAATTACTGTGACTTGCTTTCAAAGTAGCCCAGGCTAGCCCGGTCTCATCGGAATTGGCCCTGGTTGGTATTTGGACCACTGAGGAAGTCCTGAGTTGCTATGTAGAGACGGGAAAGGGCAAACCACCTATGAAAGTATCTTGCCTTGAAAACCCCACAGGTTGCTATGCCGGGTGTGATTTGCCGGCACTTTCTGTCACCAAAGGGACGATCCGGATTGTGGCCCAGATTCTACCAACGATGCTCTCTCTCTCTCTCTCTCTCTTTCTCCTTCTCCTTCTCCTTCTCCTTCTCCTTCTCCTTCTCCTTCTCCTTCTCCTTCTCTTTCTCTTCTCTTTCTCTCTGTCGTCTCTCTCTGTCTAAAATGAAAATGATGCAGAATGAAAAAGGGCCTTCAAATTCAGAGAATACAGGAGCAGAGGAGCATGTTTGTGAAGATACAGGATTTCTCAGCTAGGTTTCTTGACAGCCCTGGAAGGGTGTCCTGAAAAGGTGGGAGTTCATTTTTATATGCATTTTTTTAAAAAATTGGTAAACATTTATTGAGTGATATTTCCGTATTTGGTCATACCAACCTGCTCCCCCACCCCCAAATGGCCAAGGTTGGGCCTGGCGGGGTGGGGAGGTGAGGTGAGGGGCCCCTGGTGGGCATGTACTATCCTTCAGGATAGTGTGTGTATGGCAGCTATGGCTTCCTCTGCCCCCTTTTCCCATCTCCCTTATGAGTTAGTTTTGGGAGATAGGATATGTTTTGATATTTTCCCCCCACCGTTCTTCTCTTTTACATCATGTCCATCAGATTGTGATGTTTTTATGTCTGGTGTTTTAATGGGGCTTTATTCAGACTGATCTAAGCTGCCACAAGCCACTGGGAATGGTGGGCGATAAATCAAAGTATAATAATATAATAATAATAGTACACAGTTACACTTCCCAACCAATCATATTCTGCACAATCTCACCTCTTCTGGGGGTTCTCATAATCTGAAGAACATTTCAGGGGTTTCTCCACAGTAAAAAAGTTGAGAAAGGCAGGTATACGAGCCTCCCATATACCACCAAGACAGAAGGAAGAGAGCCACTTAAATTCCATACTGGTTGAGGATTTCGCATCATTTCTAATCAGTTATATTAGCAAGGGCTGTTTCATATGATTATTGCAGCTGTTCTACAAAGCCGGACTCCTGGCTGATTCAAAGTTGATATTTTTACACTGACATCATGTCCGTGATGCTTCGGCACAGCCATGTCACCCCCGTCCTAAAGACAACCGTCTCAGTCTTTTTCAACGCTTGCTGTTGGAGTGAAAGAAACCTAACGATCGACAACTCATTGTCGATGAGGTTGTGCGATCCCACACGCAGGTATGAGCTCAGCGGTCCAATCCCGGGACGTCAGCAGCGTCCACCATTCCAGAAATGCAGGCCTCAAACTTTTATTTGGCTCCAGCATGCCTCTATGATCAGATTTCCCCCTTCTGTTTCTCTTTGCAAATAGCTGTGGAATGTTTGATGAGAAAGGAGGGTTTGTTTTGAGCATTACTTGCTCATCACTGTACAAGTGCGCGGGCTAATCAGAGTTGGAATACTTCATGCTCCTTGGTGTAAACACCACCGTCCATACAAGGAAATGAATTATTTCCCACCATCGCTAATCAAGCTTCCAAAGAGCTAACAATCTGCTGGGAACCATCTAGCTAACTGTCTCTAATGATAGTGAGACTCCCAAAAAACAGATCTGACGAAACGCTCGATTGTCGGATCAAGAACTCGGCCTATCGTGTTCCGGTTAGCCTATCTGTACAATGGGCCCAGCATCTGGAAACATACATTTGTAAATGGCAGGCAAAGATAGCTTTCAGCGGAAGCAGTCTTGAGTCTGCATCCATGCTGCCAGCTTTGAGAAGACACAAAGCATCAGTCACAGTCCTGTTAGAGCTGTCCTCTCAGAGCAGTTCTGGCAGTGCTCTCTAAGCCTCACCTCCCTCACAGAGTGTCTGTCGTGGGGAGAGGAAGGGACGGCCACTGTAAGCCGCTTTGATGCTCCTTCATGTAGTAAAAAGCGGGGTATAAAACCCAACTCTCTTAATTGTAAAACTTTACCATCTGTTGTATCAGTAAATATGGACCAATTGCCTCCTTCCATCTCGTGGAAGCTGTGTCTCAGTGACAAAATAGGTGGTGAGGTTCTTTTGGAGACATAGATGTCTTCCCACCATTTTCACAACAAACCGCTCGTTATTATAACCCCAGAAAGCCTGTCTCTCCCGGAGGATCTATAACACCAGCCAAGTCTAGATAAAGGTTTAGAATGTTACCCTGTATGGTCGAAAACAAAGTTGGGTTCAGTAGAAGTTAACATTAACAATGCAGGAGCCTGACGAAGAAACATGAGTCGGTGATAATGATGATATTATCACACAGGTTTTTTTTTTTTTTAAGAGCACTCTCCAATGTCATAGAAGGAAAATGGAGGGATGCATCTCCCCTCAAGCAGCTGGAGGTTCTTGTGGATATGATGCTGAAAGCCAGCACTAGTCATGTAACTTAGAGGCTAAGAATATCCCCAGTTCAAATCTCTCCATGACCACAGACTTACTAAATAACTTTTTTTTTTGTCATCAAGCTGTGGCCAATTTAGGGAGACCCAACTAGGGGTCCGAGGACCCCCATAAGCTCTGGAAGGGTTCTGTGGCCTCTCCCTCTCCCACTGCCTTGATAGACTTGGCCACAAGTTAGGGATCTGGCCCCTTCCCATGCTCTCCCTCTCCTTCCCCTGAGCAAGAGCTCTCTTGTGGTTTCTGGGCCTAGGAGGGGCGGAGCCTATATGCCTACTCCCACCTTCAACCACCTCCAGTCTCTCGCATCAGCTCTCGTCAAGCCTGCTGGTCAACGCAGGGGGATGATGTCATTTCCGGTGACATGTCTCTTCTAGGGGGCGTGGCAGGGAGGGGTGGCCAGCTGACATCACTTCCGGGGCTCCTCAAAGCCTAAAAAATTATTTCAGGGGCTCCTCCTTGGTCAAAAGGCTGAAAAAGGCTGCTGTGAGGTTTTCAAGACAAGAGACTTTCGGAGATGGTTTGCCATTGTCTGCTTCCTCTTGGTAAACTTGACATTCTATCCAAGAACTAAACAAGCTGTTTGGTTCCAAGATCTGATGAGATCTCCTAGGCTATCTAACTCAAGGGTAGTCAAACTGCGGCCCTCCTGATGTCAACAGACTACAATTCCCATGTGTGCCTGACAGCATGCACTGGCAGGGGCTCATGGGAATTGTAATCCGTGGGCATCTGGAGAGCCGCAGTTTGACTACCCCTGATCTAGACTGTCCAATACACACAACAATGTGTATCTGCAAACACAAAAGCGTTTTTCGTTCATTGTCACCTGTTAACATTTCTGTTTATGTCTCTTCTCTTCCTTCCCCACCCTCTTCTCTAAAAGGACAGAAATTGAATCAGAAGTCTTTTGGGGGGGGCAGGGGGTTATTTCTATGCAGCGAAATTTGTTAAGACATGTTGTCTCAAAGGCTGAATGTGGGATGCCTTTGTTGTTCCGCACCTAGTACTTTTCCTACCTAATACTGCGCACAGCTTTTTAAATACAGGGTCTTAACTGCTTGTTTAAATTAATTAATGTTTTTAAAAGAAGTATAACATCTGATCCCAAATCTCTGCAGATGCAAACCAAGTGAGTTCTTCTTTCCTGTACTTTTTTTTTTTTTGGTTTTGTTTTTAAAAGAAGGATCTGGTTGCAAAACTAATTTTGTTCCATGCCAGTGAAACCCACGAGACATTTAGCAAGGGTGTTCCTTAGATCCAATTATTATGCAATTGTCATGGTATCCGTAACGTGACCCATTGGTTCACTTAAAAACAAGGATTTAGATGCACCAACTCATATATATTGCCTCATCATCCAAAAGATTAATATTTCATAACGGGATTTATTTTGCAGACAGAGAAAATTTAAAGTTTTCACTGTCAATTTTCAACCCCGTCTAGGAAAAAGTTGAACGCGATATTTTATGCAAGAGGGAGAAAACTCTTTTCGACCCTTCCGGTTTTTGATGGAGAGCATTCCCCCACTCAATTTTTAGTATCGTTACAAAGTCCTTCATTTCCACCATATAATTGCCTCTTCCTAGATTTGACCAAAATGGATTTTTTTTAGAGACTGTTATGATATCTGCCACGACAAAAGAGTAAAACAAGAGTAGGCAGACCAGGGGAAATGGTAGCCAAAGACTGTCTTTATGAACCTAATAGTGATACTCAATTATTGCCTTCTTCCTTTTTTCTTGTTTTGCAATGAAGTTGCAGTCATAAGTTGCACCTCCTTTCCAGCTTGGTAGATTTTTCATTTCTTCAGCATCGTCCAAATGTCACATACCTTTGGAATTTTCCCAGAGAATCGGTGCGTGTGTGAACAAAATGAAAGTTTACCTCTTGCACAATTGACCTGAGAGGGGTGCTGTAAAAATCATAGTGTGATTTCACATTTGTGTACTTTAAATGCATCTACTAAGGTAGGGGTGATAGTCATGCAGGTTTGACTCCTTTACTTAGGAAATACTGTTTAGGATCATGCTCCAGATTTGGGAGAGTAAGACCCACAAATGAGATTCAAGGATATGAGACGGTGGACAATTACAGATAAGCAAGCCACATTAGGCGAAACATCTGGAGAACTTCCTAATCGGTTTAATTTTAGTTAAGTTCTAGTTGAATTTGTTGCACTGCCATGATGCCTTTGTTGTCTACAGAGATCTCATTCAGAAAACCCTTTCTAGAGAATCTGCCAGAATTATCTTGAGGCAATGGTGAATTCTACACATGTTGGATAATGCACTTTCAATGTGCATTATCCAATGTGCTTGAACTGAGTCAATATTACCTTGCATTTCCAGGGTTCATATCTAGAATATATAAAACATTGGAGAAGTATACATCTTAGCACACAGAGTGTACCAAGAGTGTGCAGATTTGACAAATTTTAAGGAAGTCCAGTCTTTTTTGTAGAAGACAAAGGAGCATCGTCATGTACCTTCTAAGCATTGACGGTTGTCCTTCCTTGAATTTTGGACTAAAATGGGTATGTATTTGTTACTAGGTTGCCCAACTTAATTCCGCCTCCACTAGTATGAAGAGCTGAAGTCTTTCATTACTATAAGCTTCCCTGTCTGGCTTTGTACAAGGCCCACCTCTTACTAATTTGGGTTGGTTCTGATCCTCAAATAACAATTACAGTAGGATGCATTTTGGCCAATCCTGGCAGGCTAGGATTAAGGGAAAAATCAGAACGAGGCACCGAGTTCCTTTCTTTGATTGTATTTTCTCCTTTCTCCTTTCTTTTGATGCTTGCTGAAAAGACACAGCTTTGAAGGATCTGCTCCACATCTAGGAGTCAGCGGCATAACTGGCTAACTTTGCACCCAGGGGTAGAAAAGCAAGGTATAAATACCAACTCCTCCTCCTTCCTTTTTATGTTTTGAATTCTTAGCCATTGGACTTCTTAATAACAAACTTTTGTTGGCATCTATTGCACCAGCTTGCCTTAATCTATGCCTTTCCCATTCCACCTTTAATGCTTTCTTGTACAAAAGGCTATTGAAGCAGAAGGGTTGGTTTTTATACCCCACTTTTCACAACCCAAAGGGGTTTCGAAGCAGCTTACACTCGCCTTCCCTTCCTCTCCCCACAACAGACAACCTAGGAGGTAGGTCAGGCTGAGAGAGCTCTGAGAGAACTGGGACTGGCCCAAGGTCACCCAGCTGGCTCCTTGTGGAGGAGGAGTGAGGAATCAAACCCGGATCTCCAGATCAGAGGGCACTGCTCTTAACCATGACACCAAGCTGCCCCTCAATGAATGGAGATGACTGATCTATACAACAGACTCCCGCAGAGATGCTCAGAGGGTTCAAAGAAGAGTATTCATGATGAACACTTACTTGGAGGAGGTGGCAGCAGAGAACTAGTTTGGGAAATGTTTAAAGGGGTTTAAAAAAAACCCAAAGCTTCCTATAAGCGATTAAACAAGCTAACATCTGTTGCTGGAAAGATCTTTAAAGGGAAAAGCATTCATCGTTAGACAAATAGGAGGTGAACACTGTCAATTTCCCAATGACCTTTTAAAAACAACAGCAACCATGAATGGGGCATATCTACTTACAGATCTGATAAACAGGCCAGGAAAGGGAAGGGGGGGGAGTGAGAATCATAAGCTAAGGGAGACATGGACAGTTCTCCGAAGCCACTACATTACAAATCCGTAAAGTATGTGGCCGACACCACCTCGGAGAATCAAGCTTAAAAAGTGCAGAATCAATAATAAAAAAGGCCATTAAAAATCAATCTTTTAGCAATGTATGAACTTGGTTTGCGTGTCCTTAGCCACCCTTTTTAAACACTAATTCTGTAATAATTCCAAACTGATATGCAGAGAACATGCCAATGTAAATCTATTTGAGTACTCGAGAAAAAAAAATTAAGAGCTTAAATTGGGAAAAGATTAGCTTTATAGGACCAAAAAAATATAATAATCTGTGCGCAATGATCAGAAATATTTAGAACGATTTTTGTTAGCAATTTAGAAGAGATTAAAAAGGGCTAGACATAAAATTAGGAACGATTTAAACCAAAATCATTAAATCGTTTCAAGGATGGAGAAATGGCAGAATCGCATACACACAAAAAGATTGAGGATGTCCTCCAATGACAGGCCTGGGTGTTTTGTTTTGCTTTTTTCCCCAATCAATCTATGCACAAAATCAGCAAAATATTAGCCGGAGGTTTATATATCTGCACAAAGGTCCGTTTTTGTTAGAGTTTGCTATACTCAAACGGATGGACTGCTTTGTCCTTTAATTTGCACAATATTAAATGATTTTACATACAAGAGGAAAATCTGTAGCCAGCTTCTCCAATTAACCTGATTGCAGGGGGAAGTAATTTAGAAATTGACCTGTTCTTGCTCAGAACTCTTTATTTTAGCCTTCTGGGCATCTTTTCTGTTTGCTTTTTTTTTTTTTTTTAATCCCAAGTTCAGAAGTTCGTGGTTAGGACTCCCAGCAGATTTCAGTTGCACAGAAGTGGCTTCCCCAAAGTTTCCCCTTCTTTTCTACTCTAATTTGTGGGGAGATCATGAGAAAGGGCTTTGGGTATGCAGTGCATGCTCCCTGGATTTTTTTGTTTTGTTTTAACTTTCTGTGCATAGAAAGCTACATGGCAGGAGGAAGTGTTCAAGCCTAGAATTTTCCTTAGATGCTGAAAGGGGGGAAGAAATCCCCAGTTTTACAGCAGGCAACAGGTGATGTGAAAGACCTGTACTTTTATGGACCAATGGTCCGATCCAGTTTAAGGCAGCTTTGTGTGTGTTCAGCTGAATAAGACCATTCGTCCATCAAAGTTATGATTATCTGCTCAGCCTTACAATGGATCTCCAGGGTCTTGGATTGACATCTTTCACATTACCAGCTGCCTGGCTCTTTTAGCTGGAGATACTGAGGATTGAACCTGGGGATTGAACCTGCATACCAAGAAGATGCTCTGCTATTGAGCTGTGGCCTCTCCCTGGCATTCTGGATGATATCCAGAGCGTCCTGGTACTTGTCAGAGTTGGAGGAGGAGGAGGAGAAGGAGGAGAAGAAGCAGAAGAAGCGGCGGAGGCGGAGGCGGAGGCGGAGGCGGAGGCGGAGGAGGACGAGGACGAGGAGGATGAGGATGACGAGGACGACGAGGACGACGAGGACGACTCATGGCCATAGCATCCACAGGGTGTTCCCAACAGAGGTGATTTTCCATCCAAGTACCAACTAAGGCCAACCCCTCCTTAGCTATCAAGCTCAGGTGATCTCAGGTGAAGCCTGGCTAGTTGGGCTAGCCCCTACATATGCCAAAACCTATGCATGCATTGCAGTCTCTTTGCACACACTACAGCTTCTTGATCAAAACTCCTACCTATATTTCCTGATTAAAATGTTTGAACGTTAAAAACAGGATTTAAAATTCTAAAATCATTCAACAAAACACATAAACGTCCAAGACCAAGACAAAGGGGGAGGGGCAGCCACAGTTGTTGATTTGTATGCCAAACGAAACGAAAACATCTTTGCCTGCTGTTAGAAGATGCTGAGAAAGGGACGCACACAACTCTCTCTGGAGTCGGATTCCAACGTTTTGGTGCCATGTCCAAGGAAGCCCTTTCTTGGGTTGCCACCAACTAGCAACCCCAAGTAAAGCACACTGCAGTAATCGAATCTAGATGTTACCAGGGTGGCAAGATCTTTCTTATTGGGGAACTGTGTAACATGTTTGTGGTGAGCACGTGTCCTAGGTCAGGGGTAGTCAAACCGTGGCCCTCCAGAGGTCCATGGACTACAAGTGAATGCTGGCAGGGGCTCATGGGAATTGTACTCCATGGACCTCTGGAGGGCCGCAGTTTGACCACCCCTGTCCTAGGTCCTGCATTTCTACATGAAGAATGCAGGAAAATGCACTGAGTGTACTCATAGCTCATTCACACGTCACGACTACCATCCATCCGAAACCTGCTAAAGCAATCGTGTGTCAAAGGCTTACATCTATTCTAGGAGCTGGTGCATTCCTTGGCTGCTGAATAACAGTCAAGACAAGAGCTAGGCGATCTTTTATTAATGTTACACACAAAAAATTGGCAGGAGCAAACAATCAAAATCTATTTTATGGATTTCATTCTTAATTTATCCCCTTTTACTCCTCGACTCTTACAGCTGTTTCTTTTGTGAGCGCCGCTCATATTTCCTTGCATCCGTTAAACTCAGCTGAAGAAGAAAGGGGTGGGTGGGAGAAGGGAGAGGAGACGAATAAGGAGGAGGGGAGGGGGGGGAAACTTCCATCCGGTGATGCACTTTATCAAGAAAATTCCACAAGAAATTGGTTGTTACCTGCAGATAACAACTGGTTTGTTAGTTAATGGCTAGCAGCATAGCCAAGGCTGGTTAATGCTCCAGCTGTCCCGTCATTAACTGCAGTAAAGACTGATTCTGGGGAGGTTATTGCCGTGATAAAATATCCTCAAAAGATTATAACAGCAATAGTGAACGGGGGGGGGGGGGGAAAGTATTAGTAGCTATAGTGTGACTGAATTGCTGCGTTTGAAAAATTGGTCATTCCCCGGCGGTTCATAACCGATTTTCCACCAGTCAAAAAACCCAGTTGTGCTCTGTTAGGTTTATTGTACGAGGCAATAAAAATATTGGCCAGGTCAAATTGTCAGCATGTTCCGACGTTAACTACTCTTTTTACTGTGCTTAATTTTTTAAGCCTTACTGTGATTCATGGTGGCGGAATTTTTTTTTTTTTTAAACGAGCTTTCGAAAGTCAACAGACATTTCGAGAGGCTAAAACCTGGACGGGGAATTGGGGTGGTGTGGGGGGCAGGAAAATTAAATTTCGTTTGATAGCCGGCTTTATCCTTCTTTAAAATGTAACCAAATTTCCTGAGCGCGCGGCAGCGTCCGCGGGCCTTCCGTTGGCCAAGTTTGGCTTCCAGGGCATGCATTATGAATGCGGCGTCTGGTGCAACCATCCCGGCCAACTCTTTATCTGTGTTTCCCCTTTAAAAACCCTATTGGGCTGCGTATATTAAGTTGCCTATTTGAAATGTAAAACTTTAAAACACAAGATGATGAGAGCAGCCGTAGGCAGGTCAGCCAATCCAGGCGTTTTATCTAGCCCCCGCTATTCCTGGTCTCCAGTTGCAATTTATAGAGGAAATGTAAAACCACTACACAGCGACGATGATTCTCTGTTTATTGCCCTGCACCTTAGAGCACCCATCAAGTCTAAGGTTTGAGGCATGTAACAGATAGCTAGTTAGCACACAACTAGGAAGCAGAGAAACTTCCCGGGGAAAGCAGCCTACCTTTCCTCCTTCCAGAACCATTTGCCAGTTCACTAAGCCCAAGTGGGTACAATTGTCTTCACTCAGCACATGACCAATGGCAGCTAAAGCACTCTTCCTATATGCTTAGCCTACTGAAATAGCACCCTATTTATTTACTTCATTTATACCTTGCCGTGCTCCCCTGTTCTCCTCTCCTCCATTTTATCCTCGCAACAACCCTGTAGGGTAGGTCAGGCTGACGGTGTGTGATTTCCCAAAGTCAGCTAGAAAGATTCCAGGGCAGAGTAGGGATTCAAACCCGGGCCTCCCAGATCTAGGGATGGCCATGAACCAGCACAAAGACTAAAGTCCAGGCTCGCAGATGGGTGTGTCAAACCGCAGCACTGAAATAATACAAAACCACGAGTTGTAAAATTATAATGTTATAATAAAATGTTAAATTTTAGATATTTTAATGTCATGAGCTCTACTGTTAAAATATTATATGTTCCCAATTATTATACGGCCTGAATGACGGACGATCCTTGTATTATGCCATGAACTGTGCAGCCACAGGGGCAGCACTCCCAACTGCATGCACTACACCAGAGGTAGTCAACCTGTGGTCTTCCAGACGTCCGTGGACTACAATACCCATGAGCCCCTGCCAGCAAATCCTGGCAGGGGCTCATGGGTATTGTAGTCCATGGACATCTGGAGGACCACAGGTTGACTACCACTGCACTACACCATCTGGGAGAGGGCTGCAGGTGGCCGTGAGCCTAGGTGGAGAGAGGGCTTGTCAGCAGGTGGGGGCCATACACCTGGGGACATGCAGGTGAGTGGGCTGGAAAGGAAGTACAAACAGAGGAATGGAGGGAAGCGGGGCCTTTAGCCTCTCTTTGCCTGCCCCCCCCCACAAACTCTGGAACTGACCCCAATTCTCCCAGATACAACTGGTACCAGATGCTTAGACTTCCTGTTGACAGAAGCTCAGATAATCAAGTAAGCAGCAGTTGCAAAGGAGGCCTTTTTTATTGGTTCTGGAGGATGCCGTTCCCAGGAAAATATCCCTCCCAGAATCTCCTCTCTCATGCCTTGCATGTACCTTTGTATTTCCCTAACTGCCTTTTCCTTCTCTGCAGTGGGAGGTGTAGCATCTAGAATGATGAATGGGGAATTGGTCATTAGGCTACAGTTCGCTGTTGACCTCCCGACAGAACATGAAATTACAGACTTGCCATACAACATTGCATTCAGACAGAATCAATGGAATACCACTGCCGAGATTCAAGGAAATTGCCGCGTGACATGCCCTCTGCCACTCAATCCGACAGAGAAGATTTCGCCCAGAGGCATTTCCATGCGCTAATCTGAAGCCTAAGAAGGGCCTTCTTGGGGAAGCATTATTAAGAAGATATACATTTTGAAAAGTTCCCCAGGTTAGCTGCAAACCTGAAATCCATCAATAAATAAAGACGCGGCGCTGACATCTTTATACAGCACGGCGCACGCAAGAGACCTGCTACTTATCCTTGAAGGGCATATCGCATATCCTGGGAACAGCCCGACAAACAATGGTATCAATTTAAAACCATTGCGTTCACAAGTGAAAAAAGCTTCTTGAACTTGAGTTCACAGTCAAGTCTAGATTTACGTTCATGTTTGGGTACAGGCAGTGGGGGGGAGAAAGGAATGTCTTGTTTGAAGGATGTCATGTGTGTGTGTGTGTGTGTGTCAATATGCAGATTTCCACAGCTGACATGCTTAGCACACTGTTTATGCTGCCACCACTCTGAAGACCCAACCAAACTAAAGGCATCGATTCTTCCTCCTATGCCCCCTTTTTTCCCGTGGTTCAGGGGAAACTCTCCAGTACATATTTCACCTGGGGAGGTGCAAATTTCATACTGGAAAGGGTTTTAATGTGTGTATGTTTTTGGTAAATTTTAGATTTCAAAACATACACCCACACATTTAGGCCCATTCCTCACAGATTGAATAATGCACTTTCAACCTGCCTTTGCAGCTGGATTTTGCTTTTGCAGCTGTTCAAAACAGGGAAATCCACTTCTAAAGTGCATGCTCTAATGTAGGGGTAGTCAAACTGCGGCCCTCCAGATGTCCATGGACCACAATTCCCAGAAGCCCCTGCCAGCGAATGCAGACCTCTGGAGGGCTGCAGTTTGACTACCCCTGCTCTAATGTCTGTGGAATAGGTCTTAACGGGCTGTTCACAATGGATGATATACAGAGTGCAAGATTAGGATACCTATATCCCATGTTTTTTAAATCTCTCTGGCTCCCTTGTTTTCAAGTGGCAGCCAATTTATGGCAGCCCTATAAACAGGGTTGTCAAGGCAGGAGGCATGGATGGTTGGCCACTGCCCACCTCTGTATAGCAACTCTGGGCTTTCTTGGAGGTCCCCGGGGCCAATTTATCCAAGTAGCACCACTAGCACATGCTACGGGCCCTGCGTTTCCAGGGGCTTTGCACAGTGCCTCCGTTCCCCCCTTAGATCTGAGATGTAGCCTCCCACCTCTGCCCTTTTCCCTCTTTAAAGACACTCAGAGTGATACCCCTTTCCACTGTGGGGGCCCCCTCTCTACCCCCAGTCTGGCTGCTCCCACTGCAATTGCATGCTGCTAGGGCCTCGCAGATCCTTAAACTAGCTCTGGTGTTACGGGCTCTGCAAATCCTTAAACCGATCCTGGAGGTCTCCCATCCTAGTATTAACCAGGACTGACCCTGCTTAGCTTCCATTTGTTTTGACTAGCCTGGGCTATCCAGTTCAGGGTCTCTTCTATTTACTCACACCACAAAAATCCAGACATTGTCCCCGTGCGTCTTTTGACCGTAGGTCCCAAATTCCTTCCCCCGCCCCCCGCCAAAGTTTAGAGGGCTTTTAAAAATGACCTGCAGTGCAGTGGTGGACGGCAGACAAAGGGGAGAGAGGATAAACTACTGCACTTCCGCAATGCATGTTGCTAAATTGTGCCTGCTATATTAGAATAATCTATAGTTATTATAACAGCAAAACAAGAGCATTTTCATGATTTCTTTGATCAATACGCTCTTCGATTTTGAACATGTAATGGAAGCACAGCGCAAAAAAAAAGTTTAAGGTCATGGAGACCATTTTCAAGTCTAATGGCTTTCTTTTCTTTAATATATAAGGAATTAAGTATATTTTGTGGAATCGTTACATTTTGTCGAGCTGTGGGAGAAACTATGCCAATTTGGAAACTTCATTTATTCAAATGATAATAAAAGCAAAAGGGGCTGTCATTTTGACAGAAGGAGGGGGGACGTGCTCTTTTCCCCCCCCCTGTTATCTGTTTTGCTGTAAGGTTAATTCTTTATATTTTATATTTAAATTAATTCTGATTTCTTTCATAATAGGAAGCTTACTATATGATGGAATTAGTGAGGAGATGGGGGAAAGAAAGGAGGAGGGAAGGGGAAGGAATAGGAAGAGATCAATTAAATATATTTTTTCCCCTTTTGAAAAATCAGATATGCACATATTTTAGTTGACTTTGGAGAGCATATGCAGCTCTTAATGTGGATCGAAAAATAAGCCAGCTTGATGAATAAATAAAGCTAACTAATATTATTAGCAAAAGGCCATTTCCTGTTAAAACACACACACACCACAAAACACTTTTATTTTCTTTCCCGTTCTGCAATAGAATCTGTTTGATGTCAAAAGAAATCCGACCTTGGTGCAAAGAAGGAGAAAAAACACCCCACCCCCACCCCCCATGCGGCGGAACCATTCTGCCCCAGCCGCATCCGTGGGGAAAGGGTAATCCAGGGTGGACAAGGTCTGCTGCTGAAATGGGTCCCCGTCGGGACACAGGAAATGGCGGTGCATGCTGCTCCATCACAATGGCCGCCACCATGTGGAATGTGTCAGAGTAAATTTAATGATGCAAAAATTGCCTACAGATAGCAAGCTATACATGGTCGTATAGGCCATCTGTAAGCATTAGTGGCTCTATATATTTTATAAAAGCCACTGTGGGAGGAACGGTGTCCGGGCCTGTCTGGCCCACATCCAGGTGTCTGGCCACTGCTTCTGCCTCCTGGATTTGGCCAGCCCCTGGAGTGCCCGCCGCCAGAAGCCGGCCGTGAGGCGCACATGCAGCCTTGAGGCCAGATGCTCCCTGGCCACTGAGGACAGTGCTCCCGCGGTACCCTGGCCCGCCCACTGCTTGACATGCCCAGGCAGCCCAGATGCCGCAACGTCAACAAAGCCACCACCGGAACATGCAGGTAGGGTGGTGGCAGTGTAGTAGGGGAGGGCCCACCGCTAGCGCCCGTTGCATTCCTGGATGCAAGATGCTTTCGGGCTAGTAGTTCTTAAGAATTTATCCATTCCATTTTGGGAGGCACTTTGTACTGTGCAATCCTATTGTCTGCATAGGAAAGCCATCCTTTTCTTCCTTTTTAAATACTGTTACTTATACTTAAATATATATGCTGAAATGTGGGCCTCCCTTTTCAAACATAATTTGGTGCAACCCCTAACTTTCCTTCCCCTACACCCTGCTCTCCCTGCCTCCCCACCCCCAAATGGCACACACCATCGGAAAAAAAAGCGGTACAATCAGCACCATGTTCGCATACCATGCCCAGCCCACAACACCCTAGGCAGTCATTTCTTATCACTGAAACAATAAGTGTAAAACGCAAAATCAATGGTATAGGCAGTACAAATAACCGGAAACGGTGCATGTGTTCTTAGGTAGCCAAATAAGCAGGCACAGAATGCGACAATTAAACTTTGATCATAAATATACTTGTGTTCCGACAACAAAGCAGGTATAACCCCTGCATTTAAAGAATAGTATGAACTAATTATGCAAATGCAGAATGTCAACCTTAACAACAAGGTAAAAAAAAACTAATAAAAAATTAAAACTCTTAAACTTATCTCTAGCCTCTAACTGAAAGTTCTTGTTCCAGTTTTCTATAAAGAGCGTCCACTGCTGATCCAACACATTTTGTAGCTGGAGAACCTTGATTCATCACAGAACTCTTTCCCAGTAACAAAACAGATTTTACAAAATCACATCTTGGTTTCTGGTAACGTAGACTGTTTCCAGCTGATATCATCCCAGCCCTCATTATTAAAACTAATACCACTGATTTTCTTGGTAACTGATCTTTAATGTATCCCAGCAAAAAGGCTTGAGATGAGTGTACTATACAATCTACTAAGGTTTAATCCACCTAATTCAGAATCTTCATAAACGTTTTGTGCTGTAATTCAGCAATTAATTAGCCATTACGACAAAAGGCCTCCCCCCCCCTCAGTCTATACAGTTGCTTAGAATTTCCCTTTTCATTTCTCATTCTTTTGAGGAGCCGTTTAGATCGTGGCACAATTGGTCCGACTTGTATTGAGTAGCATGAAGGAAACACCGAAAAAGACTTAATCTAGAACATTCCAGAAGTGGCATATGGTGAAGGACCAATGATGGGCATCTAAATAAAGGACAAGACAAAATATTCTGGTTGCTCAAGAGCTGAACCAAAAGTATTCATGACTTTTTTTCAGGGGGAGGGGGAGACAATTTTGAAAGTAACCAAAGGCTTTCCCCTAACTTTCGGCAAATTTTAAAGAACTGCTTATTCAGACAGAACAGCTTTGCTTTTAAACTTCTACGCGCTGAAAGAAGAAAGTGGACGATTCCAAAAACACAACAAAGGAAAAAAAGAATCTGTCCAATGGCTTAATCAAAATTTAAGAGTCCCTGTTATCTCTTTATTGTTAT
The DNA here is from genome assembly GCF_049243985.1 of Paroedura picta. Taxonomy (NCBI): domain Eukaryota; kingdom Metazoa; phylum Chordata; class Lepidosauria; order Squamata; family Gekkonidae; genus Paroedura; species Paroedura picta. The sequence goes on from NC_135382.1 coordinate 32,729,841, forward strand.
AATTTCCAACTGGACTCAGCAGTCTAAATGGATGGACTTTTACTGACATCTCCTAGAGAGGCCAAACTGTGTTTGTGAAAAGCTTCATGGATAAATACTCATGTTCATTCGATTTCATGCATAAGTATATCCAGGAAACAAATCCTTCTGTAGCGTACCTGGAAAGCTGTGGGATGCGTTTCAAAAGACCCAGGGCTCCCACATAAAGTCAGACGCAATGGTGGGTGCTACCTTGGGAGTTCTGACAGTTATCACTATGATTTGTGGCAGGCAGCACAATAAGGGTAAGGGTTTCACCCTTCATCACCCATCCCAGGTTACTAACTTGGGCATTTCCAGCTGAAAGCAGTCGCTCTGCACCACTGAAGGTCAGATCTTAATAGCAGAGCTCACAGATTCCGTCCCCTCCCCACTCCCAAGCAACCTGGAACCCCCTCCCTGTCATTGGAGCAAGATTGCACTAACTACCAGGTTCACCCAAGCCCCTCAAGAAGTCTGCACTCAAATAAGGAATTGGGGCCAAGCCAGAGATAGGAGAAACTGGGACACAGAAAATCTTTATTTTGGGGGGGATTATGGCTTAAAAAATAAAACAAACATCCGAATTGGAATGGTTTTGAGGAAATTTGTGCCTTGACTGGATTCTCTGAAAATAAGTAGCCGAAGAGTACAAAACACCGTAACCATAGAAGAAAATGTTTGTCAGTGTAGGACTGGCAGTTAACAAAAAATAGTATGCCTGGATAATACGCCAGTGCGGTATACGGGTTAAAGAGGGAGACACTCTAATCTAGAAAATGAAGTATTAAAAAAAACAGCTCTCTTTCTTATCTGTTTCACCTACTGATACCATATTTCACATGGAGTTGAGACTACATTTCAGCCGCATGCTCAGTTTCCTAAAAGAACTAATTTTAAGCAGGCACAACGTAGAACGGCCAGCAGTTAACCAACACCATTGACCTGTAAAAGTGCAGCTAACTGAATCTTTAAAAGATGAATGTTCCCACCATTCATGGGTTGGTTCAGGAAATATACACATCCTATGATCACTAAGTGCTGCATTTAAGACCCCCCCCCCAAAAAAATCATAATAAGACAATGTCTGGTGCACTCCTAATTTTAGATTATGGATTTCAGAAAAAGGGGATTGCACCACACTGAGGAGGTGTGGATATTAAGAAGGGTTTTAAACCATTGAGGGAGGGCGGTTGGTTTGCTCAATGCTATGGGAAACGAAGTTGAATTTAAAGGGGATTTTCTATCCCGAACTTTTGAAACCATTGCTCTAAGAAATAAATATTCTCAGAAGAACTAGAAATTAGTACACTATATGGGTATGGCACAAAGGCAGCCACAGAAGGTTCACGGGGGGAAAAGACATTAATAAGAAAGCAAATCGGCAACAGGATTATCTCATACCTAGGTTGAGACAGCCCAAACGTAAAGAAATTCTAGGCATGCTGTGAAGTCAACAACCAAGCAATGTGCTAAAAGGAACAGAGAGTTATAGCTCTTTGACTGGTGAGAGAAGGTCCTAAGAGAGAAAGTGAGAAAGGAATACATATACAACCTCTACACCAAATATTTAGAGTGGTCAGGTTTTAATAGGCACCTAAAAGCCTATTCATCCGAAACACACGAAAAATTCAGTGTTTTTCGCTCATATTCGTATTGCTGTACCCATCTGCTCCTTATCCCAGGAACCCACCTGGATGTTAAACATGCTTGCAATTCCGGTTATGTGTAATGCATGCACTGATCTCTAATACATTTACAAGTTCCGATTATCGGGGCATCCTTGGAGACAGCTGTAGCATGGGTCGGCAGCCCCTTCACTTCAAAACAGTCTATGGGATTTAATTTTACGTACCATCTGCCAAGTTTGCTCAGGGCTAGAGATTCCACTCCGTTCTTTGTTTCTCAGGTCGTAATGTCTTGAAAAGAAGCCACCAAAGTTTTGGAGAGTCAGATCGATAGACTGTATGGAGGATGCCTCTCTCCTCCTTCCCATTGAAGGCTGAACATCTACAGATGTGCATCTTCGAAAGACCGCCATTATCAGAGAATGTGGATACCAGCTGTGGGGCTGCAATTCAGGACAAGCATTTAATTTTCTTTTATGGCATACCGACTGGATGGAGAACTGAGGGAGAAAAGTGAAACGCTTCTGCAGAAATGTTAAGTGCACACGGTGGAGGGATGATCTAATTGGCGTTTTGCACATTTTAAAAGATATTCTGGGGTACTCATGCTATTTTTAAGAGGCAAGAGTGAACCAAAAATTTTAACCATAGGATTCAAGAATCTTATTGTCTCCTTATAAAAGCTCCCTGCCAAACATCTAAAAGGGTTTTTTTTAAGCAGATTAAAGATTTCAGTAGATATAGCTGTACTCAAAAGTTTTCAGTTCAATTTTACTATGTTAGAATTACTGACACTTTCACTGAGTAGTGCATGATGCTGCTTCACATGCTAGAAAATTACACGGAAGAACTTTTGCAAGAAAACCCACATAGATATATTGCTACAGGTTCTGCCTTTCATCTTTGTTTTATGATATCCCTGTAGCCTGACAACTATTTTATGAAGATGATTTAGACTGCTGGGTGTCGTGTTAAGTGGTGTTATTGGCTAGTTTTCCTGTTGTTATCTATCTCTTACTTTAAGAGCCAGTGGGGTGTCATGGTTAAGAGCAGCAGCTTCTAATCTGGTGTGCCATCACATCACTTCTGCTTAACCCCTCCCACCCACACACACACAAAAGTAATGTGTACCAGGAAAAGATTTGGTACTTTTTGGACGCAAGTTTTCCTGATTTGGTGAAACTCAAATCAACTGAATCTGATTTGGTACATGGAATTGAGTTCACCAGACTGCTGATCCTGTTGTGGAGAGAAGCATGTGCAGGGATCAGCTATTTGGAGGGGACTTTCTCAGTCAGCCAGGTCAGTCAGCCTTATCTGAGCTAAATCACCCATCCCTAGGCTCATGCAAAGGCTAACTCTAAGAATTGCTGGATCTCTATGGTAAACTCCTAGAGTTCCCTCTATGGTTAAACCACAGAGGTTCCACTAGATCTGTAGAACTGCTCTTTGTCACAAGGCTACTGTATAGCAACGGTTGGCAATAAGAATACCCTCCACTCAATGACTTTGGCAGCCCTAATTTCAAAACTATGGATGGTGGGACAAGTGAAACAATCTCCCCATGCTTCCAATCCCAGTCAGCAATGCATTGTGAACACCTGGGCTGGGCATATCCATTCACAAATCTTCCAGAGTCACGTCTGTTGTGGCCCACTGCAAAACATTTCTCTGCATTTACCCATGATTACTGTAGCAAAGGAGATTGGGGGTGTGTGTGACTGAGTAGCCACAGCTGTTTGTTACTTTTTAAATTCATACACAGGTCAAGAGCATACTTGAAACGGCAACACGAAAGACTGCGCTTTGGGGAAGGTTGACTTTGATGGAATGTAGAAATGCTCCGAACACATGGAACATTTAACCTGCCATGAGCGTGTGAGGCGTATTAGAGAAAAGAGCTGGAGGATGAGGGAGCTTGATGAAACGTCTTTGTTAAATCACAAATGAGTAAAGGGCGCCAGAGGTCGACGTGTTTGTGCCAAGATGCACCCACTGCAAAGAGTCAGCAGAGGTATTCGTAAAATGAATCAAGTAAAGCGGAATATTGTGTCAGGCTGAAACGTAAATGCGAGGTGAGGTGAGGAGGAAAATAAAGTGGGGGGGGAATAGTCTGAGGGGACACGACCGCAGACTGCAGGTCATCCCTTTTCAGAAGCACGGATACATTTTTTAAACATGCATTCTAAGGTATCCCATGGCAATCGTGTCACCACAGACATTCCAGGCAGAAGATGTAGCTGAAGAAGATCCAGCTAGCTTGCTGAAACAGGCTAGCAGCAGAAATCCTCCTCTTTTGGTAGGTGTTTAAGCTGGGGAGGTACAAACCAATGGGCAAGAGTAAAGGCTAATGGGCCTTGGCTCTTAGCTTGGGGCTCACACTGTGAGAAGGGTGAAAACTTCTCAAGGGTGAAAACTTTCCAAACCTGGACCAACTAGATTTGTGGGGAGGGGGTGTTTGTTAGTTTGTTTTTTGCAGTTTTTAAGCATCTTTGGGTCCCTCCATGAGAGAAAGGGATCTACAAACGGCATCAAATAAATAAATAAGATACCTTCTAAAAGGTATACGAGAGAGTCTAAAACATAATGAACACCCCCAAATTTCAGCCATGGTAAGTTTTGTGAGCTCTAAGGTTTCAGTCCTATGCACACATTATTGGGAGTAAACCCCATTAAGGACAGTAAGATTTAGGGCAGAAATGCACCTGAAATACAATCTTTGGTATCCATAAGTAGAACTAAATCAAACTGAGTTCAATGGGTGTCTTCAGAAAACATGTTTAGGATTTCAGCCTTCACCTCAACCAACATGTGGTTCCAATATTCCAATCTAATAGGCTGTTCGACCAGAAAAAGATAGCAATATAACAAAAAGTTATTGCTGTTCAATATTCATTAAAAGCAAATGATATTTAATTGCAGCAGGTATATATTTGCATGTATATAAAGTCATATTAAAATTCAGGTCCACTAACTGATAGTGAGAAGAGTAAGTAGGCTTCTTATTCAGAAGAGGACTCAGAAATTTTCTTCTCAGATCTGCATAAATTACACATAAAAAAGAAGAAATGCCCTCACTACTTTCCACAAAAGATCTATCTCAAACACTAGATCCCATTTCTTGACCTGTAAATCATCTATGTAAGATAGCAAGTGGGAGTGAGTTAATTCTCGCATGTAGCTCCAATCCTGTGTTTGGTAAGGGCCATGGGGGCCGTTTGCAAGGAGGGCCACTTTCCTAAGCTAACCAGTAGAGGAGAGAGAGAGAGGCTATTCCTCCAATGCAATCCCCATCTCCTGCTGGCCTTCTCTCAAGCCAGGCTTCTTTCAAAATAAAGCAATATTTGCTAAAGGCATCCATGAGGGCATTTGCAGGATGTAATCATGGCCAGGGGAAAGAAAAGTACTGTCATAGTGTGTAATTCAGCATAAGCTTGTGAATAAATATTCATAGACTATGCTGTCAAGTTACAAAATTTACACCAGTGACCACTTAAGCTGTTCTGCCCACAATCCAGTGTCGATATGTTACATTGCTTTCACAAACGCTATATTTGCTGCAAGTATGGCATGTCGACAGTATTTTTACCTAAGCAAAATACAAGTGGGGTCTAGAAACAAATGTAGAGTAGGGAAAACAATCACGTAAGCCAGAAAATGAAATAAATAACATCAAATAACATAAATTAAGCTTCACCCAGCTTGGTGTACTGGTTAAGAGCAGTGCCTTATCAACAGGCAAGCTGGCTTTGATTCCCCACTCTTCCTCCACATGCAGCCAGCTGGGTTGCCTTGGGCTTGTCACAGCCCTGATAGTGATATTCTGACTGAGCAATCCTGTCAAAGCTCTCTTAGCTATGTCACAGGGTGTCTGTTGTGGGGAGAGGAAGGAAAGGCGATTGTGTGCCAGTTTGAGACTCCTTGCGTCAGTGAAAAGCAGGGTATAAAAGCCAACTCTTCTTTTTCTGAATTTGGGCCCAACTTATGGCTACCCGGCCAGGTTTTCAAGGCAACAGAGGTCAGAGGTGGTTTGCCATTGACTGTTTCTGCTTAGAGCAGGCTTCCTCAACTATTTTTACCATTGAGAAAACCCTGAAACATTCTCCAGTAGTGGCATGATCATGCAGAATATGGTTGAGAACCATAGCTGAGGGGCCATGTGAGGCCCCTCCCCTTTCCACCCCCTCTAGGTCCATTATTGGCCATTGGGGGGCAGTGCAGGTCAATATGGTCATATCACCTAATAAATGTTTAACAAATTAAAATAAACAAAAATAACCCCACCCAATTGGAGAAACCCTTCCAGAGCCATCAAGAAACCCCAGAGTTTCCAAAACTCTAGTTGAGAAATCCCAGCTTTGAGATTCTGGACTGCCTTGGTGGTCTCCATCCAAATATTAACCAGGGCCAACCCTACTTAGCTCCAAAGATCTGATGAGATCAAGCCAGCCTGGGCATCCAGGTCAAGCACAATACTATTTATTTCAAATTTTATAGCCTACCTTTCAACAACAACAAAATATTCAACGTACAATAAATTCAGGCTATGACTGAAAGCTTTGCTTTTCAAATCCGTTTTTCCATTATCTCTTAAATGACAGACAAAGTACATGCTTCCCCCACCCCCATTAAAAAAAAAAAGGGCAGGCTTGTCATTTAATCTATATTCGCCTCTCCACGTGACTCAGGCATCCTGCCATTTTAGATAGCGTCTATGAAATGGAGAACTTCCCTCAGGAGCAAAGAGGCAGGGCAGAGATTCCCCAGGATAAAACCACTTGACGGGGGGGGGAGGGGGCAGTTGTCTACATTTATATGGGAGGGGGAAACTTTTACCGATTCTCGTTGGATAGCCACGCTCGACAAAGCTCTGCGGCTGACCGCGCCTGGCTGACTAAAGGTGTTGTTTATAGCGTGCCTGACATACCAAGCGCAAAAATGAGACGAAATATATTTTGACTGGTTTATAAAAAAAAACAATCTGACATAAAGTAATATTCATCGTTGATGAATCCAATATTCTTAGGGAATGATATTAGGCGGTATCTATTATATCTTTCATTGTGTTCCCATCTGCCCTTTTCAGGAGCTAAATTATGTGCATTAGTACGTAAATGGGCTAATGCCTGTCTGTATTTAGAGGACTGCACGCCGTGAATATATTCTCTGCTTCAAGAAGTAATTGGTAATTACAATGGTCATTTAGGCAATCACTGTCTATGGTAGATTCATGTCATTCTTAAAAATAACTAGCTCTTAACCTTTGACAGAATTCTAAAGAAACTGTTCATCATCGCCCACGGTTTGATTAATTTCACACATACACAAACCTGTATCAATAAAACTGATGGTTTTACATTTGTTAACCACCGCAATTTGCCTCACTCATCAAAACAGCTTAATATCAGGTAACAGTGTGCTCCAAATCTCATTAGTTTCATTTTATAAACAGTTTTATAGTACCTTGCATAGATGAGAAAACAGTGTCTATGAGCTTTTCTTTTAGAACAGCCACTAAAATGGGATGCTTTCCTGGATTTATTAGGCCTATTTTTAAAATTAGAAAGTTCAGGGGGGAAATTCCCTCCCCCGTCCCCGACGCTGCAAAATAGGGAATGATAGCCATGTAATGTGGAATTTGTCTACATTTCAGGTGATTTTTTTTTCAATGTAGCTAACGTTTCCTAGTAATTTTTAATGTAAGTAAAAATGAATGCATGGTCTATTGACTTGGGGAGGAGAATTAAAACATCAGGGCTGGATTAACCCTTAGCTGGATGCTCAGATTGCTCGCCGAGGAGTGGTGCACTCCCTTATTGTGACTTTATTCTCTCGGATGAAATTTTAGCACGGCAGCATGGAAAGACAACCAATCATGCAATGTCTGCAGAGTTGCTTTAAAATCACCCTTGGCTCACAATATGGCTGCTCGGCTGAAAGGGAGACCATATTCTTAGTTTGGCGGCAGCCGAAGCTCCTTTTAGTTTGCCTACAGGGTCGCCAGGAGTCAGCTGTGACTCGACGGCACTTTCCACCACCACCAGCAGGGACAAACAATCACATAAAACAGCCGGCTACAACTCATTAACCTTTCAACCAAACACTCTCAACCCACATAATACGGCTCTCGGCTTGCCTGAGCAACAGTCTCAGCAAAGCCTTTCCCTGGGAGGATTGGTTATTCGCTCTAGATGAGTAGTTAGCTGATAAAACCACTATGTGGAATTAAGAGAAATTAGACAGTTGATGCCATATAAAACAATGTTACCCCCTTTCTAGCTCCATTTAAGTCAACGGGCTTAGAAGGGTGTCAATGTATTCAGGGTTACACTTTCCCCCCTCCATAGGCTATTTCTGACCTCAGAAATCCAGGATTGCTGCAGGAGTGTGAAAGTGTGGTTTTATACAACATTTAATCTGTTTTTATTGATGAATCATTGTTTTATTGAATTTTACACAAAGTAGACTGCACCGAGATGGGCAACTAACAAAGGTAGTGAATGAATGAATGAATGAATGAATGAATGAATGAATGAATGAATGAATGAATGAATGAATGAATGAATCTTTCTGTACGATCAGTCAGAAAAAAAATGCAACATAAGAGGATATCAGTCAGAACTCAGACATGGAGTCAGAGTTTCCAGATTCAGGTTTAGAAACTCCTGAAGATTCATGAATGGAGCCTGGGGAGGACAGGTACCCCAGTGGGGAACAAGTCCGTATAATCCCCCCTCCAAAGTACCCCTTTCCTCCAGGGAAACTGACCTCTGTAGTCTGGAGATGAGCTATAATTCTGGGTAATTCTCACCTGGAGATTGGCATCCCTACATGGGATTGACAGGATGTAGTTCAGCATAACTCATCATTGTCGCCCCTCCACCCTGCTTTTACTTGCTGTTTAGCAAGTACCACAAACCACGCCCTAGGACTTGAGGTACATAATTCCAACAGGACATCCGCGAGAATAAGTCTCAGCCTTTATATTTTTCTCAGTAGCGAAGGATACGGTTACGAGAAGCTTCCAAACGTCGCCTTCTATCACTGTACTTGTTTCCTCACTTAGCTTTTTTATTTTCTACGTATTAAAATTAATCTGCATGTTGTTGGTGTTTTTCTTTTATTTTTGTAATCTCCCGATTTTTTAATACTTAAAAAAAAATGAATGAGAATCTGATAATAAAAGTAATAACAACATGATGTCATTATCCCGCTTTGAGGCTGGAGGGCAGATATTCTTGCCAGAGCAAAAGGGAATTACAAAGAGCTTTGAAAGATAGAAAAAGATGCTAAGACTAGTCTAGTTTTTCCAGTTAATATAATTATGTAGAATTATATAACAGCCTGCATTATCGAAGCAAATGGTTACGTTATCGTGACCAAAAAAAAAAAAATTAAAAAATTTAAAAGCATTTTCAAAGTTAAACTGCTTTTTGCATATACTGTAATGCACTAAAGTCTTTATATCGAATTACATCTGTAAATTTTAGGGGCTTTATTCAGTCCGGATGTAAGCTTTGCATAAGTCTTATTGTTTTCCAAGACATGAATGAGAAAAGTAGCCAACTTCCATCATTTGGCTTCCTAATAATAATAATAATAAAGAGTATTTGCATGTGTCATACTTGCCAACTCCCAGATGGGGCCTCGAGCTCTTTTGGAATTTTCTCCGTGCTACAGGGATTATTTCGCCTGGTGGAAATGACAGCTTTGGAGGAATGATGTTGGACAGAGGTTATATTCCAGCTGTCCTAATTCCTCCAGAGGAACTGTTTGGCCACCATGTGAGACAGGATGCTGGACTAGATGGACCACTGGCATGTTCTACCAGGGCTCTTCTTATGTTCTTTTTTTTTTTCTTTTCTTTTTTTAGCCTATCAAAGGATTGTAGTAAGAATTAAATTGGAAGGAAGCTCCCATGAGCACCTCTGGACAAAAATATGGTAGAACGGTCATTAGATCCTTCAGTGCTATACAAATGCGTACACATCAAGAAGGGCCCGAGCTCTTATAAAATGATGCAGAGCAAGTTAGAATTGTAAAATTGATAGGAATGAGCACTTTAAAATAACTCAAGATCCCAATGATCTTTATTCCAGAGGAAGGCCGCAACTTTTCATAAGAGGAATGGGGTGCTCCCACAAGCTCCCTTACTTTATTTAACACATGCCAGTAACTTACTTGCCCATATCCAGATCTTGCCTGCCAAGAAGAGAGAATAAGAGCAATTCCTTTTTTAAAAATAAAAAGTGAAAGAAGATTGGCAAGTTTATGAAAATAACTATCAAAAGTATAGTATTAAAAGAAACTGTTCTCTTTTTATGGGGTGAAAGTAATAATAGATTAAGTGGTGTGATTAGTCTATCAGTTAATTACCGGCCAAATAAAGATGCAGATTTTTATCCAGCTCTGTCCCCTATGTAAAAAGAGGAATCAGTAATGAATGCTGTTTTTACAAAAGAATTGATGCAATACTCTTGACATAGAGTAAGAGCTGCAATCCATGGAGTGAATTTTATGCCTGTGCAAAAAAAGATTTCCATTTCCTTTTTTCACAATCCATTTTTTAAATCTCTGGTATTACTGAGATTGCAACACACCTCTGCTTCTCACTTCCATTATAAGGCTCGTACCAGATTCACCACAAGTTGGCTACAACTTGATGGCACTTTACATGCATGTTACTAAGACTGCAACTACACGACTCTCCTCCACAACCTCCTGTGCTATTCCAGCACTCATGGGCATCTATAGGCTTTGGAATGGAGGAGAACAGCTCTTCAGGTGTAGAAGTCTACGAGGGCAAAGAATCGTTCCATGTCTATAATGGGAAGGACCATCATTCGAAGGAATCACTGGATGGACACAGAATATGTTTGGGGACGATTTCAGAGAATGCACGAAATTTCTATTTTATCTTTAGTCTGAAGCCAAGGCCAACAGTTCTCTTACATACTGATAGCAGCCCAAAATGCATAAACGGAACGTGAACAGTTCCGCAGGGCCTGCAAAAGGGATCTCCTTCACCAGACATTTGGTTGAGGTCACTTCCCAAGGGGCCTCCTCCTGAACCCCCTCCTATGGCACCCACCATAATTCCGCCCAACCCACTGGGCTATCAGGAGGAGTTAATTTGATGTTTCCCACGTTTTTCTACTGTTCCATGTTGCTTGTTGTTTCACTTCATTCATTATTGTCAATCTAAGTTATCTGTATGGTTTCCGTTCTGTTTTATGTGAACCGCCCTGAGCCTTCGGGGAGGGCGGTATATAAATATAATAAATAAATAAATAAACATTACAAAAGCCATGCAGTGAGGCTACAAGGCCCTATGGGCATACACACTGCAGCATGTATTTAGGGGTCAAGGTGCCCCTGTCGTTTCCTCAATATGTCCAATCTTAAAAACCTGATGACGATAATCTTAGTATGTCACTTAGGGCAGAACACTCCTTGGGCTGCACCAGTCTGTTAGGTGATATGGTGGTTACAGCTGTGCTGCAAAGGTTCTTCTTGTGAACACTCATCTTCATGGGTATAGAAACCCCTGATTGGGTTCTGACAGTCCAGGAATGACCATGGTTACTGTGATGAGGTCAGTTTAGAGTCTGGAAACAGCAACATTGAGAGGCCTGGGAGTTTTTGGAATCACATAGGGGCGTACACAGTGGGGGTTGAAGACCTTCAGGGATCACAGATCGGTGACAATCCAGCCTGAGGTTTCTCAGGGATTCCAGTCGACAGATCCATCATAGCTCCCAGATTAAAAAAATAATCCTACCACTTTCTCCAAGAAGCTCATGGTGCTTTAATCTCTTTTATATGAGAGAGAAAGAGAGAAGCAGGCCCAAGATAACTGGGGCAATCTGGTGGCTAAGCGGGGATTTAAAATTGGCTGACCCTAGCCCTAATCCAACAATTTAACCATAACATGACATTGATTCGCCGGCTAAACACACTCCCGGTGGGTCGACAGTTTATAATGCAAATTTTTAGAAATACATGTTCCGGAGACAGAAAGGAGATCATGTAAACTCTTTTTTTTTTTTTAAGTAGAGGGTCTGTCCTTTAAAAAAAGAAAAAAACAGTGGTCCCTCACTGCATGTTGTTTGGTACATGTCTCATAATGCAGAAATGAGTCCAGACAGGGATTTCAGTCAGAAGGTAACTGTATGCAGTATCCTTCCTTACAAATGTTCAGCAGCTGGATGGATGTGGCTGCTTCCCTTTGTCTTCCTCCTTCTTCCCAGGGGGGGTTTGGCTAGTAAGGATTAGCTAGCGATTGGCTAATCTTGTGCATGATTGGGTGTTAAGGTCATAGAAAATCTGGCTGAATTCCATTAGAATGAAAGGGATAATGACTCCAAACAAGGCTTAAAAAAAAAAAGAGGGGGGGGAATCTTAAAGCGGTGATTTGTGCAACTCTCTCTAGTCAACACATGTCCAACTTCTACTGAAATAAAAACTGAAGAGCCACTCACTGCAATAAAGATGGTACCATGTATACACCGTTGAATTTATCAAGTTCACCCCGTGCGGAAATGGTTATAAAACAGTGACTCTTTACACAGATTTTCTGCATGACGAAAACTTATTACATAAAAGTCAAGCAGAACACCTCTCTTCTTCCACATTAGCCACCTGCATTTCTCCAGCAATCTTTAATAATGGGGCATGATCCTGCAAAAGTAAGCCCCTGCCAGTTTCAAGGCATGAGAACGCATGCATGCACTGAACTCTCCCATGTAAATCAATGGGCCTCTTAAATGCGCTTGTTGGATCATGTCCAGCATTGCTTGTAGCAGGGAGGGCAGTTGAAAAAGTAAAAATAATTATGTCTTGCATTTCACAAACTGCTTTTCTTGCACTAAATCCAGCTTCTTCCGACTGAAATCCCATTGATTTAAGTGCCAGAAAATCAAGGTTAATGGATTGCAGCCTTGATGGGCAACAGGGTCTAGTAGCTTTATCTCATTCATTTTTTCCAACTCCTGTGTGATATTTCATGATAGTTTTTTTTTTCCTGGTTGGACAATTGAGGTTAGAAATAGGGTTGTCAGACAATCCTTGGGGTGGGGTGTGTGACCCCTTGGCTACCAGGCCCTCCCTCACAGTTGCCGATCATCTGGCTGGCAGGAGGACTTTACAGTAGAAAGAGGAGGCCATGTTGCTGGTGTTGCACAGGAAGTGATGTCATCAGGCAATTTTGCCTAAATACCAGAGTGTCACTCGGAAGTCGCTGGCATGAGGACATCACTTCCAACGTGGCCAGGGCCTTTCCCTTTCTTCTAATACATCACCACCACCCCAATCCTCATTGGTTGATAGGAACTACCTGACAACCTTTGCCTAATAAATAAATACATAAATAAACTAAACTTGGGAGAGCGAGAACATAAGGAACTAGAACCTGAACTCTGGTTCTGAGAGCCAAAGAGGTTGAGGGACACAAAAATATTTTGAAAAAATTAAATAAACAATGTTTTAAACAGTTCAAAGCTGTCATTTGCATGGATTAGAATTTAAGGAACTAGAACCTAAACTCTGCCATCCTACACCCAGGTCCGAGTCCTATACTCATAAACTGAGCTATATCTCATCCTCTAAAAACATGAATGTATCTGCTATCGCCCAGCTGCTAATGAGGACCATGGTGAGATGATTCTATTACACCAGGTTTTCTCAACCAGGGTTTCATGATAGCCTTGTGTTTCTTGGTGGCTTTGGAAAGGTTTCCCAAATAGGTGAAGAATGTTCCGGGGTGGGGGGGGGGGTTGACACGGTGTTTGAGGGAGGGCTTGGTGGGAACATGAAGCTGCAAAGTCTGCCCTCCAACATACTGGAGAGCCAGTTTGGTGTAGTGGTTAGGAGTGTGGACTTCTAATCTGGCACGTCGGGTTCGATTCTGCGCTCCCCCACATGCAGCCAGCTGGGTGACCCTGGGCTCACCACGGCACTGACAAAACTGTTCTGAGCAAGCAGGAATATCAGGGCTCTCTCAGCCTCACCTGCCTCACAGGGTGTCTGTTGTGGGGAGAGGAAAGGGAAGGGGAATGTAAACCACTTTGAGACTCCTTCGGGTAGAGAAAAGTGGCATATAAGAACCAACTCTTCTTTTTCTTCTACATAACCGTTTCCTCCTGGGACACTGATCTCTGTAATGAGAGGAATTGTGATTGTGGGAGAACTCCAGACTGCGCTTGGCGCACAGTGGCTGGGTGTTTCCCCCCTATCACTCTGAGATCCAGTGTGGGAAACTCTGCAAGTAATATCACAAGGAAAGTAATGGAGCTATTACTCCAAGAGGGAACCTTGATTTAACAGGAGGAACTTGTTGCCAGGTAAGGGAGAGGCCAGAGGAACAAGGGGAAGAGTGAGAAGCAATTTGCATTTAATATTCATCGCCACATTCCCATGTGGAACAAGAAGATGCATGATGCTGCTGCTTTTGCAGTCATTACGATCAAGCTCATGCTGCCCGCAATCCTCACACTGCATGCGGTTACTGTTCTGTAAACTAGGGCATTGGACATATTTTCCAGCTTTGATACATATGAGAGGCCCAGTTTTGATTTTTTATGGTAGGTAGGTATGTAGGTAGGTAGGTAGGTAGGTAGGTAGGTAGGTAGGTAGGTAGGTAGATAGATAGATAGATAGATAGATAGATAGATAGATAGATAGATAGATAGATAGATAGATAGATAGATAGATAGATAGATAGATAGATATTATTTGGAGAGATATGGAGAAAGAAATATTGCACATTATATGCTACAAAACTGCTATTTAGCAACAGGATATACATAGAGCTTATATTTAACCATAGATATTTTATTCTTGTATATCACCTTAATGATAATGCTACAGACCACATTCTGCATTCCCCCCTTAGTTAGCATAGACCAGGCTTTCTCAACCAGGGTTTCATGAAACCCTGGGGTTTCTTGATGGTCCTGGAAGCGTTTCCAGAATGGTTAATTAATTGTAATTGTAATTAATTGTAAGCATATTTTTTTTAAAATTAACTATTTTTAAATTTAGGCAGTGATATGAGTATATAGGGCCATGTTGGCCCAACCCCCTCTCTCCCAAAATGGCCAATGATGGGTCTGGAGAGGGTGGGAAGGGGAGGGGTCCCTGGGAGGGCGTGTCCACAGCTATGCTTCCCAACCATATTTGGCACAATCATGCCACTTCTGGAGTTTCTCGAAGCCTGAAGGATGTTTCAGGGATTTCTCAGTGGTAAAAAAGTTGAGAAAGGCTGGCATATATAGAGAGTTCTTATTCCGTTTCATCTCAGTTTCTACTGTTCCATATGTATCGGACTCCATTTTCTTCTGAATTCGGATGCTGATTTGTTGTGTACAAAATATCTCAGTCTGGCCATTGTCCCACATTCTAGTTTTGTTGAATACCCCAAAGTTGGGAAATACACATATTGTGTTCCCACAAAGTGACAACCGCACGTATCCAGAAGATACGGTCTCCCCTTTCAATGTGGTTTGAGAGCCAAGACTGTAACAACTGAAAGGAGCGATATACTCACCTGCCCAACAGGTTGTTGATGCAGAGTTAGTTTAGTCAGGGGGACAAATTCAAAGCGTCAAGAAATATTATCATAGGAGTTGGCTCCTGGTCTTCTCCTTGCTGGAAATATTGAGGCGGTTAGCGGCGTTACCAGCTGCCCCTTTTTAAAATTAGAACGGGTTGTCTTTGATTTATCATGGCTGTGTACAGTATAATATTGCAGAGCGCATATTCTCCAGCGCTCCTGCTAAATAAACATCACTTATGTCGCTTAGTGAAATTTTGATCCAGCTGTCTGTGGCGGAGACAAATGGCAGGAGAATGCCGAAAGTCATATAAGCAAAGCTTTGCATTCGTTGCAAAATCAGGGAAGCAATCGCCGGCACTTTTGAATCTTCGTTCAGTGAATGGCTTACTTTTAGGGCCCGCGTGAATGTGCTACTTTGAAATACATTTGCTGTACAAAGGGAAGGGTGCTCTGAAACGTAACTCCCCTAGAGTACAGCTCGGGCCAGGGAGCTCTCCGGCAATTCTGGCCCCATACCTTGCAAACCGTACGTAACCCAGCCTGACTTAAATTGCAACTTGATTCATACGTACAGAAACTATTTTTATGGGAGCGTATTAGGCATAAATAAAAGTGGGGAAAGTGTTAATGCACCGATCAGTCTGTCTTCTCTCTTAAATACACCATACGATGCTCAAGCGAAGGCATCACACGGAGAAAAAACGTTTAGAGTGATTACATTTTGAAAGCCATAAAACATACTGTTGATTATCTATCATGTTGGGGCGACCAATCCATCCACTTTATGTTTTTTCATACAGCTAATCCCGTGAATTCCAGCATATGGATGAAGATCTGTGCTCTGTACAGGATTGGTTACTATTTTTATGCGCTGCATTACCACCGTTTGTATTCTAATCATCAGTAAATTGATAAGGACGTGCTAGATACACTAGCCCCCACTTGGAACTGAGGCCTATACTATGGTGCATAGTTCAGGAGTGGCTTAAGGATTCACGGGGCCTGTCGCACCAGAGCCAGTTTAAGGAATGTGGGATGCGTCATAATGATGAAATGGAGATTAAAAGGTAAAGGTAAAGGTATCCCCTGTGCAAGCACCAAGCACCCTGTGCAAGCACCCTTGGGGTGACGCCCTCTAGCTTTTTCTTGGCAGACTCAATACAGGGTGGTTTGCCATTCCCTTCCCCAGTCATTACCGTTTTACCCCCCAGCAGCAAGCTGGGTACTGATTTTACCAACCTCCGAAGGCTGGAAGGCTGAGTCAACCTTGAGCCGGCTGCTGGGATCGAACTCCCAGCCTCATGGTCAGAGCTTCAGACCGCATGTCAGCTGCCTTACCACCCTGCGCCACAAGAGGCTCCTGAAATTTAGATTATGGATATATAAAACATATTGGCTATGAACTCGAAACTTTAAATTTGAAATGCATGAATGAAGAAAGACTGTATTTTGGAGAGAATGCTTTGAGGATTATAATGAAGGGGGTGTTGGGGAGACATCTCTCTTCCTGTTTTATATTTGATCAAATCAGAATCAGACAGAGCCGGACAAGACCACAGAGGGATATCCTGTCCAGCACCCTCCCACCTTCTCAGGGATTTTAAAATGAGCGGTAATCATCCAATCTCCTCCTAAAAACTGCCAACAAAGGAGACTCCACCACCTTCCAAGATCAGCATATTCCATCTATGAACAGCCTTCTCCTTCAGAAAATGCTTTCTAATGGTCTATAATAATTTATGATACATATAATTTGCTATGGAGGAGGAGGAGGAGGAGGAGGAGGAGGAGGAGAGAAGGAGAAGGAGAAGGAGAAGGAGAAGAAGAAGAAGAAGAAGAAGAAGAAGAAGAAGAAGAAGAAGAAGAAGAAGAAGAAGAACTGGCTTCCAATTGCCTTCCCTTCCTCTCCCCACAACAGACACCCCGTCAGGTACGTGAGAACGAGAGAGCGCTCCCATTTCCTCCCTTCTCCTCCCCAATCCCCAGATCTGGCATTCCTCTTTGGCAAACTATTATAAAGCATCATTTGCTGACTGCTGAGCACATTCAGGTGAACGAAACCTCAGCAATGGCACACCAGTGCCCACTTCATCCCTTCTCATTTGTTTCCGTCTTTGATCTGCAGCACAAACAGATCCATCTTACTGTAGTCATTCATCCTGTTAGGAGGAGCATATACCTACGACTATTACTGGGAGACTGATAGATAGAACCATTAGCATAAAAAGAGAAGCTGATGATAAAAATGATGCAAAGAGTCCCATAAAATAAGAAACAACACTCGGCGTCGGATACTAAACATTAGCACCAAAGGTAAGTGAGTTATTAGCCATTGATTATTCTAGAGATAAATGAGTTGCGGAAACGGCAGAGGGGAAAATGAGAATTTGTGCTGTCCTCTTGATTGGAAGAGTAAACTGCATTCTCGCTGCACCCCTTAGTTTCCTTGCATCTTCTGTTCCTTCTCTCCCTCGCTGTTAGGGTGACTTCCTTCTTTTGTTGTCTCCCCGCCACCCTCAAGTCAAAACATAAATGTCTGTAAGCTCCTCAGAGCAGCGACTTGCAGGTTACTTCTTTGGCTTGTTTGACTGTGGACAGCAACGGTCCCCAAATTGGAGCCCGTGGGTGCTATGACACTTCCCAGCACCTTTCTAGGTCCCTTCCTAGAAAGTGGGTGGGGCAATGTGGGAGTCTTTCCCAACAGGGCTTCTGATTGGCTACCGGAGACCTTGATTGACTGGGCATCCAGAATAACATGGTTTCAGCTGGAGCCACTGCCACAGAGTTGGTCTCATTGTCTCTCAGTTAGGCAGATTGTGAGTGGTTGGGCAGGAAGAGTTGTGTTAGGGCTTGGGTCTTGTGGCCCTTTCTTGCACACCCAGGGAAATGCCAATTGCTATTTGGGGAGGCAAATTTCCTCCAGGCCAGATTGGTTTTGGGGGGGGCATCATCTGGGCACTGTGGGTGGGCAGCTAATTATGAATTCCCTGCATTCTGCAGGGAGTTGGACTACATGACCCTGGAGATCCCTTCCAGCTCTTTGAGTCTATGAATGAAAATTGATCTCTGGGCTACAGAGATCAGTTCCCCTGAATGACGTGATGGAGGCTGGAGAGTATGGCATTCCATCTTGCTCAACTCCCTCCCCACTCCAAAGCTGAGCCTTCCCAGGCGCTATTGCCAGATCTCCTGGGATATCCCAAACAGAGTTGGCAACCTTAGCATGTCTTGATCTGACCTTAATCAAAGGAAGATAAATACCACGAGTCAGAGAGTAGGGTTGGTTTCCTTCAAGGAAACCTTTACTTTGGAACGCAACTCATGACAACAGTGTGCTTGGTACAGTGGCTAAGAACGGTGGACTCTAATCTGGACCATCGGGTTTGATTCCCCACTCCTCCACACGCAGCCAGCTGGTTGACCCTGGGCTAGTCACAGTCCTGACAGTGCTGTTCTCGCAGAGCGGTCCTGTCAGAGCTCTCTCAGCCTCACCTACTTCACAGGCTGTTGTCGGGAGAGGAAGGGAAGGCGATTGTAAACTGCTTTGAGACTCCTTTGGGCAGTGAAAAGCGGGGTGTAGAAACCAATTCTTCTCTGTCTACTCTGGAACCCCACAGATAAGCAAGCTCCACAAACCATCAGAATTGCTCTTTTAATACACAGTGCTAATTAAAATCCCCCCCTCATCAAATATATTCTCCCAGCTGCTAGGCTATACAGTACAATAGCCCATTTACAGTATTTTCAAGCTGCAGGCTGACTGGTATCTTCCGTTTACTTAAACACTGATTCTGACAAGATTAAAGAAGAGGGAGAGAAATACTTGAATGCCCTCAATGCCAAGAAATTAACTATCAAAATATCGGTATCCATCAAACCGTCCGTGGGTGACCCCCCCACCCCCACCCCCCCCGGGCTCATTGGTGAAGTCAATAACAAAACCACCATTGATTTTTATGGGGGAGAATCGCAGCCCATTTGAACGGGATAATTTATCTGAGAATATTTGAAACACACGCCGATTTTTAAAACCCTACAATCCAAAAACCAGTTTTAGAAAATGTGAAGTGACTCTCCCGAGCTGGTCGTCGATCATTCAGATCTACAAACAGTTCCCTCTCCAAAGCCGCACTAGCAGCCGTCCAGATAATTTCCAAATTAACGACTTAAACTTATTTCTTGCCGCCAACAACAATGCAATTAATTCCCTTCAATAAAAGATTGTGGGTTCATTTGGTGGTTCCACCCCCCCCCCAAAAGAGCAATAAGGTGCCTCTGCAGGGGGGGCATCATTAGCCTTAAATAATCACACCCCGGGAGATGAAGCAGGGTTTTAGCACTCCGGAGTACAATTTGCTTGTGTCGACCACAACCCAGCCTGTGTAATTGACAAAGGGTTCTACATGGGTAAGGGAGAACCCTCGAAAATATTGGTTTTCTCTCCCGTCCCGTCCCCCCCCCAGCCCCAAGTTGCTGCCATTGACAAACACATTATTCATATTGCTCGCAAAGTTAGCCCACCTCCCCCCATTTAAGGCTTCGGAATCTTAAGCTCGTGTTTTTGGCAGACGGAAACAATAGCACCAACTGCTCTTGGTAATGCATGCTAACATCCACATTTACAGGCAATAATGCAAACAAGTCCCCATGCATAACGGAGAGTTATGACTTTGGAACGCCATTGCTTTTGACAAAAATCAAAACAGGCCCAGCTGTCCTCCGCCAGCCCTGTAAAAGCGAGCGGGAGGGAGAGGCGCACAAGCAGAGCTTCAAGGAATGGCTCGTTCGGTTACACGTTCGTAAGCTGTGCTTGGCCATGTCTGGATTGTCAAGAAGCGTGACTTCTTTGGGAAGGCCTGTGGCTCAGTGGTAGAGCATCCGCTTGGCGTGCAGAAGGCCCCAGGTTCAATCCCTGGCATCTCCAGTTACAAGGAGCAGGGAATATGTGGTGTGCAAGACCTCTGCCAGAGAACCTGGAAGAGCCATAGAGAGGAGCTATGGCTCAGTGGCAGAGCATCCGCCTGACATGCAGAGGGCCCCAGGTTCAATCCCCAGCATCTCCCATAAGGTTCAGGCTGTAGGTGACATGAAAGACTTCTGCTTGAAACCTAGAGAGTTGCTGCCAGCCTGAGTGGGCAATACAGAATTTGATGGGCCAATGGTCTTAATTGGTATAAGGCAGCTTCATGCGTTCATGTATATTCTCACTATGGTTTGGGGCCCATGCTTCTGTGAATGTAGAGAAACAGCAGTCATTGCTTCCAGGTGACATCAGTGCTGGTCCAGGGTGTCCCGAAACCTGGCATGCCGTAGGCCCTTGGGTGGCCTGCGGCAAATGAATGTGCCATTCCTTTGTCGTGGGCCGGCTAACAGCCTGCAGTGCACCAGGCCTTGGACTGCCCCGGACTGATGCCATCCAGAAGTGGGAATTAGCCCCATGACCAGACAAACAGGGCCAAATTCCAGTGCGGAAAAGGTCCTTGAGAACTATTACCGTACCTGGAGATTGGCTGCCCTCCTACCAACCCATAGCTTCCTTAGCTTCTTGGGCAAAAGCCCAGCTCTGCTTACTTGGGATGGCTTTCCATACACACACAATTCAGTTGACAGCAACCCAGCCTAAGATATTAGTGGGGTAATTTGTGAGGTTGGCAAATGCAACAGTCAATACACCCTTTGATATTAACCATCCGCCATCCACCTTTATGGCTTCAGTATAATCTAACCACCACCGTTTGCTCGTGAATTTGCAAGAACTAAATAAAAACCCCCAGAGAAAATTAAAATGCATTGCCGGACTGTAAACAGAATACCCCACTGCACCTTCTGCATCAGTAGGCGATGCAGTTATTCTTAACCCTGGCTGCTGCCGTATAATCAATATTTAAAGTCATCTTATCAGCCAGCATAGCGGGTATTACGCGACTACGTATGGGAGGCTAGCCAAGCTATAGGTTTATAAAAAACCAGGGCTATCACAGCGACAACGTACCGAAGCGCAGCCTCTTTAGAATTGAAATTGTCAGATTTTATCAGTTATCACTTCCACGGGATAATGTAACTTTACAATTACTTAGCTCATAAGGGACTAATTTCATTCAGCTTCCAACAAATACGGTTCAGATTGGAGTACAGGGTAGGATTTCTTGAGTGGTCAAATCAAGGGCAATAACGGACACCGGGCTATGGAGAGCAGGGCTTGATAATGAGATTAACACCAGCAGAAGGGGATTCTTTCCATGCAGCGGTGTGAACCTTTACTCAGAAGTAAGCCCAATGGGTCACCCTCTCCCAGTTCTGCCACAAAGAGGATCCCGGCTCAAGTTTTGGAATATCAGCTCCTCATTTCTTGCAAGAATTTATTTGAAAGTTTCTACAACCCACTCTTCAACGCAGCTCACGGCAGCTCACACAATGGAATGAAATAAAACCCGGGGGGGCGGGATTGTATTTACATGACGTACGGATCTAATCTAATGAAAGAGGCGGCCATCAAGAAAGCAACAAATTCAACAGAGAGATTAAATCTCTCACCTGGCAGGATTCTTGAGACTCGCAGTCAGAACCAAAGGCCGTCTCAAATAAATACATGCCTACCTGCAAGAAGTCGGACCTTCTGCACTGCTTCTGGCAGGCCATGGCGTTAGGCGGAAGCTTGTTAGTACCCACTTCAGTATGGACCCTTCCAAGTGGTCCTTATAGGTGGGTCGTAGATCATGAAGGACTCTTCAGGTAAGCCACCGCATCTTTAATGACGGATAGAATTATACTGGAAACCAATGCTACTGGCACGAAACAGCTGAGCTAACCACAGGAGATGCCATAGTCTATATCATCTCTGGTCTGAATTACTTTTCAGAGTAGTAATCCATTGGTGGTGGAGGTTGTGGCCAGAGGCTGTGTGCAGAAGGTCCCAGGTTCAACCCCCCCAGTATCTCCAGTTAAAAGGACGAAGGAACAGGTGATATGAAAGACCTCTGCCTGAAAACCTTGGAAATATGCTGCCAGAGTAGACCTTGATGATCTGAGTGCATAATCACTTTCATATGTCCACCCCAAGTGTGTTACGGTCATTTATGTCTAGAAGCATGGATTGACATGGCTAGGTTGACCAAAGATGAAAGGGCATTCCTCCTTGCAACTGCTCCAAAATGATTCTCCGCTAGTAAGGCCAAGTCCGAAGGTACCACCAACCTCTTCGCCCAGTCAGGTAAAGGGAGCTGAATTCCTCTTAACCTTGACCAGTCCGTTCCACCTAGAACTTCAAGCTTGTCTGACCAAGATCACTTTCACCTTGCCTGGAGGCTTTTCCCTCCTCTCTGGCCTAGAACGCAGACAGCTGCTTCCGGAGGCTTTGCTAGCGACAGGTGTAGCCTGAGCAGCATCAGCAGATGGATGGCAACCAATTCCAAAATGGATTGACGACTTCGTTCAGAGGCTTAATATAAGTGTTTCCTAGAGACAATGTTGGGATTATATTTTTTGAAAGGGAAAAGAAATCATTTTGATTTCGCTGTACATGGTAAGGCATAATTAATCAGCCATCTTCTCAGTGGTTGTGCCAACATAGTGGGATTTTTTTTTTCCCCCTGTGATGTTAGACGGCTGCAAAACACTCCAGGAACATGCTGTTCTCTCCTCTCAAAGAGTTTCGGATGAGACTTTATTGATCGCCTTTGTGCTGCTGTATTCCTGATTTATTGTATTTTAATGCGACGATTCTGATTTTGATGTGGTGCGATGGTCGCTTTCAGCTGGCCGAGAATTGGCTTTGAGTCTTTTCAAAACAACGCAGCGTTTTGGTAAAATGAGAAGAGTTGTAGTAGCCAAATTTATTGCGTGTGGCCATAGGGGTAACAAATATAAAACGCCAGCAGCATGAAATAAGTACACAGTATACAATATAAAGGTGAAATTAAAAAAATAAACACCCCAGTCTAACGTTCTACGGGGTTAAAACTGACCACATGGGGACACTTGAAAGAAGAAGAAGAGTTGGTTCTTATATGCCGCTTTTCTCTACCCGAAGGAGTCTCAAAGTGGCCTTCCCTTTCCTCTCCCCACAACAGACACCCTGTGAGGGAGGTGGGGCTGAGAAAGCCCTGATATTCCTGCTCAGTCAGAGCAGCTTTATCAGTTCTGTGGTGAGCCCAAGGTCAACCAGCTGGCTGCATGTGGGGGAGCGGGGAATCAAACTTGGCTCTCCAGATTAAAAGTCCGCATTCCTAACCACTACACCAAAGTGGCAGCTGCCAGTCAGAGTAGGCAATGCTTGTCTTGGTAATCTAAGCACATGGTCAGCTTCATATACTCAAACAGAACACATTGCAGTAATTTATGTCTAAAAGTATGGATTGATCTAGGTAGTTCACCTAAAAATGAAAGGGCACTCCTCTTAGCAACTGGTGAGGTGGTTTAGAGCAGTAGACTCTAATCTGGAGAACCAGGTTGGACTCCCCACTCCTCTGCATGAAGCCAGCCGGGTGACCTTGGGCCGGTCACAGTTCTCTCAGAGCTCTCTCGGCTACCTTACAAGTTGTCTGTTGTGAGGAGAGGAAGGGAAGGTGAATGTAAGCCGCTTTGGGACTCCTTCAGGGAGTGAAAAGCAGAGTATAAAAAGCCATCACTCTGTCTCTCTCGCACTGAAGTGAATGATGAAACCAATTATGATGTGCTGGAGACCTCTAGGAACTGCTGAGCCTCAGAACCAGGGCCACTGTGACAATCAACATCTTGAGAACCTGAATCAGAGGCAGAACGTGGAAGGTTGGCGCTGACTTAGAGGAGCACACTGGACAGGGACGTTGCTCATCCACCTAATGTGTTCAAGCTTCGTTTGCCAACTAAAAAAAAACCAATCAGAGAGGAGAAGAATTATTTTTGTACCCCACTTTTCTCTACCCGAAGGAGTCTCAAAGCAGCTTATGATCGCCTCCCCTTCCTATCCCCACAGCAGACACCCTGTGAGGTGGACGGGGGCTGAGAGAGCTCTGAGAGAACTGGGACTGACCCGAGGTCACCCAGCTGGCTGCATGTGGAGAAGCGGGGCATCAAACCCAGTTCTCCAGATTAGAGGCCACCAATCTTAGCCATTACACCAAGCCTCGCTACACCGTTACACCGAGGGGAGAAACGGTAAACTTTTTGAGCAGGCCTTGTGACCATTAGCGAGCAATTGGCTTCTTCTCCAAATAATAAGCATTTAAATCAATGTGGGGAAAAATAATCAATTGCATCTCTCATTTTTATCCCTCTCTCTTTGATATGCGGTGACTCATATATCTCCAGTCCAATGTCACAGCGAAGTAAAATAAAACATTCCGACAGTAAATGAAGCCGTGGTTGATATTTATAATATCCCCCTATAACTGTGCATATGTATGTGTGTGTATATTATGCAATCTCCTATTTTTAAGCAGTTCAATGGAAAGAGATCATTTTATTAAAAAATCATGAAAGCGAGTGCATTCGTTCAACCTTAGAAATGTTTTGATAGCTTTTCAGAGCAGCGATATATTTAGATGGGAATATGTCATTAATATAAACAGCTGAATAGAAACTATTAAAACTAACACAATTTAAAACTGAGCAAACCTGAGTATTTGATTAAAGTTTTTGTATATTCTGTACACTTGAACAGGTAACATAGAAGCATAATATTTTTGTTGATTTTTAATTTGTTAGAAATAGTGTCCCTGAAGTGTACAATTTCCCATTAGTTTGTATTTTGAAATTAGACTGCTAGACCTGAGGGATCTTGTTTGGTCTGAGTTTTTTTGGGTTTTCTTTTTTTTTTTTTTTTGGCCAGACATTTTTAGACCCATCTAAAAGAATAAATTACTGCTCTCTGCAGGAATACAGAGGATGTCTTTGGGTGGGGACCAAGAATGGCAGCCTCTAAGCCGAAGAACCGGGGTTGATTCTCCACTCCTCCCCATGCAGCCAGCTAGGTGACCTTGGGCCAGTCCCAGTTCTGTCAGAGCTCTCTCAGCCCCACCTAGCTCACAAGGTGTGTGCGGTGGGGAGAGGAAGGGAAGGAGATAGTAAACTGCTATACGACTCCTTCAAGTAGTGAAAAATCGGCTATAAAAGCCAACTCTTCTTCTAAGAGAAGCCCCACACTGACGCATATTAGTCCACGATGAAGTCCGATTGGAATAAATACAAAGAGCTGTGGCTAAGGTTGCTTATGACACATGAGATTTAGCCCAGTGTTTTAGTGGCTGTTTAATGAGAGCGTCATATCTGTTCCGGCCAGCACGGCCCAGCTGCGGTGTCAACATGCCTCTTCAGCTTTCTCTTCTGGCCAAGCCGTCGAACACAAATAGAACTGCTGAGGCTCAGCCATGATTTCAATGTGAATGCCCTCTTAGTCCTAATCTCGGGTAGCCCCTGTAAATTCGTAATCTCAGAGTGGCAGTGGGTTTCCCAGTGGGGCTAGGCCTTTTGCATTGCCTACTGCCCAAATCTTTCACTGGAGGCTTCAGGAATTGAACCTGAGAACCTGGGACCTTCTGCATGCCAATTCAATGCCAAGCCACTAAGAGAGAAGAAGGGAAGAGGAACTGTTTATTGTGCAAGCCAAGGCAATGGGCCGCTGTAGAATGGGATGCTTTGCTAGTTTATTTTTGCATGTGACTTTCCCCTGTTCCATTCATGCAACGTTTTCCGACGGTGGTAGAGGGGAGTCCTGCTTAATTATTCTGCCTGGGAAAAAGCAACACATCCATTAGACAAGGGCTACATATTAATGCATGACCTTTGCTGCCACGGTGACTTTCAACTATGAATTTGCATCCGCAAGGATTTGTAGCCACTAAATGCAGAAAAAGATATGGATGCCCTCCGGGGCAAAATTCAGTAGTGCTCGAGGCCCTCAGGAATCCGATGTCAACCCAGGCGTTTGGGGATTGCCTCCACTTTGAAGGAAACTGCAGTTCATTCTTCTCATGTGGACTACCTGTGCCAGAAGAACATTCAAAGGGCTACCTGAGTGGTTTCTACTGACCTAGCTGAACTTCGAATATTTAAGCGCTCTATACCTTAGAACGGCCTTTTCCAATGTTTTGGCCAGGGAGGAGCTTCTGAAATAATTTTTCAGGTTTCGAGGAACCCCGGAAGTGGAGTCAGCTGGCCACGCCTCCCTGCTCTGGCCCCTGGAAGTGAAATGTCACCAGGAGTGACATGACCGCCATTGTTAACAGGCAGGCTCAAGAAGGACTGAAGGGAGAGGCACAGGAGGCAGTTTAAGGTGAAGAAACCACAAGCTAACTCACATTTGGGATGGGGGGGATCAATAGAAGTGGCTAATTCTCTAACATGGTTGAGTCCATTAAGGCAGAAGGGGAATGGTTACGGTCCCCCTCTGGAGCTTCTGCAGAAGCTGCAGAACAACCCAGACTAGCCCAAATTTCTCAGAGTTTGAAGAGTTGGTTCCACTCTCACTCATCTGAGTGGTCAAACGATTCTGCGGTCTGATGATTGCAGCTGCCTTGTATGCACTTATGCATGTACTTATGCACTTGTATGCACTTATGCATGCATTTGGGGATGTGGGGACTATTCTAGCTTGCCTCCTTATGGTGGACCCTGGATAATGCTAAAGATCTGGAACTTTGGGCTGCCAGACAATTGGAGGAGCTCCATACATGGAAACCATCCATTGGACAATGGCCAACCACCTCTGAAAGTCTCTTGCCTTGTACCCCATTAGGGTTCAACATAAGTTGGGTTTTATGGTCCATTCCACCCCTGCCCACCTCAACCATTACCTATTGGGCTTCCCACACATGAGTATTAGGCTCAAATGGCCAATACAATAGCAGTACCATCCCAACAGTTGGATTCAAGAAACTCATTGTTATTCCCATCACATCCAGTGGAGTTCTGATGTGCTGACACAAAATTATGGCTTTGCCATTATACAGCAAACGAGCGGGAATGTTTGGAAATGTTGTCTGCAAATGTGAAACAGGCAATGCTCCGAGGTGACAAAACAAAATGTTTGGATCTCTGTCGAGAGTTTTGTATGATTACAAAAAACCTATGGCGCTTAATTTCCAGAGTGAATGGCATTGAAGGACACCTAATCGAAACGAATCCCTTAAAGTGAAGCCACCACCCCTTAAACTCTTCAAGATCTATCCTCTCCGTGGTACGACGCCTCGTTTTCATGTGCGAACAGATGGGTAAAATTGTCATTAACACAAGCTGACAACTCTAAAACTGAAATATAGATCCAGAAAGGGATCTAATGAATTAAATCAATGTTATTGCAATGGGAGCCAAAGAAATTAATAGCGATTTGCGAAGTTACCCCCTCTTATAACCTCAGTATATTTTTAGTTTCTGCAAAGTTTTACATCCCCAGCCCGTTTCGATCCCATTGTCAATGTCTAATGGTGCTATATATTTTTATTTTAATAGGTCGACCATTCTTGGGAAGTCAAATGATTTTGGATCGCGTTCAAGTTGACTTGTCTGCAGGTCATTGCAAATCGGAAATTAACATGGATGGAGTAACACGGGAAAGCTCCGGTACTTCCTTAGCAAAGCTGGATTGCACAATATGGCTGGGGAGGTTGATGTATCCAACTCAGGCCCATGTCTCTAACTAAACTATATACATGGATTGCATTGAGTTGCCCTGAACCAAGAAGCCCCAGAGATTTGTTATTGATTTATTATTATTGATTGATTATATTTATTGACCACCACTCTCAGTCCAGCCGGCTTGTGGTGGTTTACAACAGTAAGCAAAAAATACAATAAAAATCCCCCCCATTCCCATAAAATCCCCACAAACACCTACCCCAAAACAGACTCAATGCAACCTTTGACCCAATGCCTCAGGGAGGGTGTTCAGGGGAGGGACCCAGTAGATCTTCCTTGTCCTGGCCTCAACACCATCTTGCAGGCCCTGTGGAAGGGCCCTAAGATGTTCCAGGAGCTCATTCCACTACGTAGGGGCCAAGACTGAAAAGACTGTGGCCCTGGTTGAGTCCAGGTGCACTTCCTGTGGGCCAGGAATCACTAACCTATTCAGATTCACACAGCAAAGAACTCTGCAAGGGGCATAAGGAGTTAGTCCCTTGAATCTATGAATGTAAAGAGCTAAGGGCCCTGATGGAGCTGTCTAAGTTCCACAGGGCCTGCAAGATGGAGCTCTTCTACCAGGCACTTGGTTGAGGCCGGGAGGGGAGGGGTTGACCAGAGTTCAGTCTGGGATGCCCTAGCTGAGCATCCCTTGTAATAAGATAACATCTAGTACTGAATCGTTTGGCTGGACTCTGTAGATTGAGTTGGGGTAGTTGCTTCCGCCATCTTGTGGGTTGTTATATGTATTGTTGGAGGATCATTGTCCATGGGGTCGCGATGGGTCGGACATGACTTTGCACCTAACAACAACAATATGTATTGTTATGATTTTAATGGGGTTTTTTATGGAGTAACTGTTTATGGTTTTAATTGTGAGCCGCCTCGAGATGACAAAAAGTCATGAGAGGCGGGATATAATCCTAAGAATAAAAATAAATTAAATATAAAAATAGCTCCCAACTAAAAAGGAATGCTCCCCACCACCACTTCAATAACCTCAAGTGATATTATATCTAATCCCAAACTGAAGACTAGAGATCCACTTGTACCCAATATTTTAATTACTGGAGGAAGGGTAGAGGTGCTGTCGCCTGCGACTCAAAACAGTGGCATGTATCTGTACCCAGGGCTTGAGGTCTTTGTTGCAGTCATTCTCACTGCTAAAGAGACAAGCAACACATTTTCTAAAAAAGTGACTTGTGCTTTTTTTGGCAAAGATTAGAGCTGGCTACGTATGTTTCTCTGTTAGGGTTGCCAGCTCAGCCTTGGCAACTGGTAGGAAGTTTAGAGGCCAGAGACATGCAAATTGGGTGAAATAGCTGTCATGGCAATGCTATGATGTCAATTCTGGCAAGAACTTAGAAGTGACATCATCAGACAGCGCTTCTCTCTAGGATTCCGCACAAACAGTGTGGCTTTACGTAGGTTGCCGTGCCAGTGCAAGAACATCCTTCTGAGTTCTCACCAGAAATAACACTGGGGCATTTCTCACCCGTTTCTCCCCACTGCTCTACAGAGCAGCAATGGGCATCCGGGTGGAATCGGCAGGAGGTCTACTGCTATCATGGAAGATCAGGTCCCCCCAGTCTATGTCCAGTTCCTTGCCAAGGCAAGTGACCTCTGTGGTCTTTTGCCTCCCAGTCTGTGAACTACCCCTCAAGTTTCACATTGGTGGAGTCAGGGGGGGGGGTGTCTATGTGTATCCTAAAACAAGCCATCCATTCTTAGCAATTGACTTTCTACCGTGATGCATCCAGATGTACCTTCTTGGACACAATAAACAACTTTGAACTCTTTTCTTTGAAGAATGTCTCAGTTGTCTTGTCTCCTACGAGAGAGTAGTCTTAGTGCGTGACACGGAGGCCCATGTTTCATTGTCGGCAACGCAGCAACGTCACTTCCGGCATGACCCGAAAGTGACATCATCACATAGGTGACCTCTGGGCGATGCTTGGGCATTTGGGCAAAAACTCTATGGCGGAAACAATTTTGAACATTGAATTCTTGTCCGAATAACAGAGAGTCTCCCTAACATGACGGCGTGGTGTTGTCACTTCTGATACACACAAGAAGTGATGTAACCATACCACCTGTGATGTTGCCTCGATCCCCTCTCATTTCTGGTAAGTCTACCCTTCCCATTCCCCACCTGTTTCCGGGAGGGATCCGACAACCCTAATCAGAGGCCACAAATTTGTGTTGGGTACCAGATGCAGCTCCCCCTTCACATCAGCTGCTGCATTTTACCATAAAACATGAATTCACAATGAAACCGTCTCTCTTTTAAAACCATCTCTCTTTTAAAAGCATCCTGTTTTTTTCCAGCTATGTATATAGAACGTACATTCGAGTCTGCAATATTGTCTGATAGCTTGGAGTGCTTTTGTGAAACAAAACTTGCCTCTATGTTGAATATGTATTAGTTTGTAATGATTACAGAGTTGCGTTGCTTGTTTGTCTCTTTTTCCCCCCCATTAGTTGCCCTTGTTTGGGGGTAATAAGGGCATTTCAGAAACTCAGAAGTAGTCTTGGGCCTCTCTTTGTAGCCTGGCAACAAAACCCTATGAATTCAAGAGAACAATTGACCATTTTACTTTACATCCTATTGTTCTCTTATTAACATAGATTAACGACTTTACATAGCATTCCAAAATGAAAAAAAGCAGTTTTGTAAACACATATGAAAGAGAATAAGCTGCAATGAATGCAGAAGAGAAATCATACACCCCAGCCAATATTTCTGGTTGTTCTCGCAAGTTCTTAATACCATGAGAAACTAATTCAGTGTTTTATTCAGTAGCATTAGATAAAGCTAGGTCTGTTCACAAACAGCCTGCAAAGAGTTAGGTAATTAACTTAAACCAAGAGGACACAATACATCCTTCTTCTTCTTCTTCTTTTTTTTTTTTGCACTATGAGGAGGAAAGGAAGCTTCTACAAGTTAAAACAGGGCCACCGATTTGCAGAAGTGAACCCACAGTCCATTATACACTGCAAAGTACCTGTTACTTAAAGCGGGGGTAGTCAACCTGTGGTCCTCCAGATGTCCATGGACTACAATTCCCATGAGCCTCTGTGTTTGCTGGCAGGGGCTCATGGGAATTGTAGGCCATGAACATCTGGAGGAACACAGGCTGACTTAAAGCAGGGGTAGTCAAACTGCGGCCCTCCAGATGTCCATGAACTACAATTCCCAGAAGCCCCTGCCAGCACATGCTGGCAGGGGCTTCTGGGAATTGTAGTTCATGGTCATCTGGAGGGCCGCAGTTTGACTACCCCTGACTTAAAGGATGCAACAAGATATGATCCTGCACTTCCACCTAGGGAGGATGGCTGGCTACAGTTCTGCGAGGTTGGCAGCACCACAAGCTGGCCTTGGAGAAATGAATAACAGAAGAAGAAAAGAAACAGGAGAAGAAAAGAAAGTTTCACTTTCCTTTTGCTGCCAAGTCACAGTTGATTTATGGAGACTCTGTAAGGTTTTTCAGGGCAAGAGATAATTTCCCATTGCCTGTCTCTGTGTAGCAAACTTGGACTTCCTTGGTGGTCTCTCGACCAATATCCTAACCACGATACTGCCCTCCTAAGCACAATTATATGCTTCTAAGCCCCTGGACTTCAGAAGGAAGTAACTTTGCTTTTATCAACCTTAATAATAGTCCAGACTAGCTCAATCTTGCCAAAGCTTGGAAGCTAAGCAGCTGAGCAGGGATTTGGGGGGGAGTAACTGGCCATAAGAGAGCCCCTTTTTAATGCCTGCTTCATATTGTATCTGGAATGGAGGCTTGTTTTAATAGGCCGGACTACAGTCAGGATTGGTTTAAAGATTTATGAGGGCCCTAGTTGCAGCCGAAGCAGCCAAACCGGGGGTCCCACACAGTGGAAAGGGGTATCATTTCAAGGGTCCTTAAATGCAGGGGGGGAGGTGAGAAGCTACGGCCCTAATCCATGGGGGGGGGAGGCACTGTGCAGGGCCCCTGGAAGCGTGGGCCCTTGACGCATGCTCCATGGATAAACCACCCCTGACTGTAGCAGAATGGTAAGACCTTACCTAAGGTGGTAGGTTTTGAGCAGGCTGGTTAAATTGGGTTAAATTGGGGCTGGTTAAATTGGGGCTGATTGGAAGCATCAAAAGGCCAAGTACAGTTGTCAAACTCGCCTATCATTGGCTCAAGCAGCTGGGTGGGTTATGAAGGCGTTGAGCAGCAGCTTCCCTTCTTTGATGTGGGTATACATTTGGGAAGAAGGATGGGGCTTAGCACATCTTGGCAGTGCTGTCAGTGCTGCCTGGAATAAACCAAGTCAGTGGGAGAGCTGGCCTCATTTACAGCCAGAGTGAATTTGGGCAAAATGCTAGTAAGGCCACTTGCTGATAGCAAGATTCAACTCCAGCATTACCTTAAAGGCCAACAAGATAAGCTTTCAAGAGTCCGGCTTCCCTTCCTGGCTCTCAGGCTGTATAAATAAATATGGTTGGATTCAGATATTCTATTCTGCAAATCTTTACATATCAAAAATTATTATGCCTTATTTCTCTCCAACATCCCCATAATTTTAAGGCATTTTCGAATCTATAGGATACAATAGACCTTACTTTAAGCATTTTAAATTTCAGATTTTATAACTGATCTATTTCATTATTACTACATATTCTAATCTTCATTGTTTTGTCATTTCTGCATACTGGTTACAGTTTTCAATATACCGAAGTTGCGATACATTTATATGCCTCTCAATACATTTATATACCATTTTAAAACTATTTCTCATTTTGTTTTTCTCCTGCCTGACACTTCATCTCCTCTCAAACTTCAAAACTGATCTGTTGCTCAAATAAATTGTTAATTTTGCCATTACTGCATATTAAGCAAGTTTATTTTCCCATTCTTCTAAGCTTGGACAGTCATCTTGATGTCCATTTTGTTGTGCAGAGGATTCATAAATTCAAATATCCCTTCCAGGACTTTTGGTAATTTGTTAGGCTCTTCACACTATTAATGGCCCATCTTTTTGCAATTGTTGTCATTTTAAAGTCGATCATCTTACTGAAAGCATCGCCCCCCCAAAAAAAAATGTTACATTAGTTGTAATTTTCTGCCAATGCTATTCTTCTAACAAACAAATATTGGCACTTAATATTGCATAAAATAACTTAGCGACTGGTCTATGTCCATGCTCACTACCTTTGACATCTCAGGGGACAATTGTCATTCTACGAAAATGTGCCTTTTGGTCCATGAAGGGCAACAAGCAACAGATAAATCTGGATTTAGTCTGTGTGGTGTGGAGAAAGCTGTTTTTTAAAGACAAAAAAACCCTCTAGGTCTAAAGATTAACAGTAATTGTCAGAAACCTTAAGAGTGGCCAACAAAGTTAATTTCAAACTTAGAGAAATTCTTGAGCACTTCATCAACTCTTGTCAGATAGCAAATCTCCGGCGGTGACTGGATTTACTGTTGAAGGACCTTCGCTAAAATGGACTCAATGGGCATGTTTAGAGCCTTCTCGCCCCCCCCCCCCCGACCCATTTTGGCAGCTTGACAAAGCAGCGGCACTGTCACCTCCCAACAGGAAATACAGTTTACACAAGCGAATCACACACTAATAACAGAAGGTCTCCACTTGTCATTTCTTTTCATCTGAAAACTTCAGAGTGGTAATGTATGGACATACCTGGGTTTATGCCAAATGTCCATGAAGTCAAACTGTGCTTCACCTTTTCCAGAATGTGTGTTGTGCATTCCTCACCTTCCGAATGAGGCTGATTTTAGTGAAGACAGTGGCCAAAGTTTTTATGACCTGCGGCGGGAAACACCCACAGCTGACAGAACTGAGCTGCTCAGGTTCACAGCTCATGGTCCTCCTGGACTAACCTTGAGGACGTGGGGACCAGGAACGCTTATATAATTTCTGACTAGGGATGGCAGCCTCCAGGTGGGACCTGGGGATTTACAGCTCATCTCCAGACCACAGGGGTCAGCTCCCCTGAAGAAAGTGGATGCTTTGGAGGGTGGACTCTGTAGAATTGACCTCTACTGACATCCATGTCCTCTCCAGACTCCAGAGCAGGGGGGTTGGACTAGATGATCCATGAGGTCCCTTCCAACTCTATGATTCTATGATTCTATGACTTAATTGCTGTTGCTGCCTCTCACTGTCCTCCCAGAACTAGCAGTGCCTTCGTGAAAACAACGAGGAACATTACCCGGACCAGACTCTTGCTGGGAAGCCAAATTGTCCTCCTGTTCCCAAGTGATCTCATGGAGATCTCTGCCATTGCCACAATCTGGTTGCGTGGGTAACATGATTTTGGCAGCATGTCCCGAATGTATTTCCCCCCCACAAATAACTCAACACAAATGACGCTTCACATCCATTGTCTTTCTAGTAATCCCTCTGACGAAATCGTCAAGCCACACTGAAGCACCATTGCTTTAAGATGACACAAGCCCTCGTTATTGATTTCATTGGCTTGTTTATTCACATGTTTAATCGGTTATGTTAATAGCATTTTAATCCACATCTCTGTTGTACGCGGCTGTTAAAGGAACATTTTTTGTGTGTGGCTGCGGTGACATTTTTCCAGCCATTATTAGTCATCGTCAACCAACCAAGTCATCCATTCACTCTTTTGAAAGGTCTACTGTCCTCTCATGCAAACTAACAAACTGTTTTTTGTTGTTGTTTTGTTTAGATGCTAAATAAATGAAGCTTCAAAGCGAGGGGAACTTCCTACTGGTTTGCTGCCAATACCACAGAGGGGGCCCGTTTGTGGGCAACATTCGGCATTAAGAGCTGATGTTAGAGGGACCACAGTCTGTGTATCTGTTTACTCGGTCGCTTGGGCAACTTTGATTGACAAAAAGCCGTAAGGCCCATCGGCCAACTCGGATCAGCTCCGTGCCACCCGTGTCGAGGTATCTTCTTTCCATGAGGTGTCCCTCATTAAAATCAGGGGTTCTCCAAGTGGCTCAGCCTATGAGGACTTTGGGCATTTCGGGAGGATGAAGGGGAACCGCCATAGCTTCCATTAAGGAGGGCCAGGCAAATACAAAACAACTATGATGGCTTGGAAAGAACATTTACGAATGTTGAGTGGTTCCAAGCCGAATGTCAACCCTGTCTCAGAGACAGCTGTTTCCAAATGGGTCCTCCCTGAAGACACAAAAGTGAGGCCATCTGGGCTCTTCCCCAAACTCCTCCTTCTCCAGGCCCCGCCCCCAAGTCTCTAGAAGTTTCCCAACTTGGAGTTCCCACCGTAGGTGTGTGATCCCCACTGTGCAGTTTGTGCTCCCAGAACATCCATCGGTAAAGACAGGGAAAGGCTAATGTAAACCGGAAATTATTGTACAGTTTGTTGTGTTCTTCTTCTTCTTCTGCTTAAAAAACTGATACACGAGTGATAGGGGAACTCTCTGTGGCATAATGAGGTTATTATGCAACTATCGCTGTGCTGGGTGGGGGAGTTGCTGAAGGCACTCCAGTTCACCCCATCATTTCTTTGAGCTTAAATATTATGCCACATACTGATTAATACCAGACCAATAAAATCATCTTTGCAATCTGGTCACAGTCTTTTGTCTACCCAGATGGCCTGCGATGTTAATGTGTGACAATTTCAACAATGAACTAGGACTGCTTCATGGAGCTAACATTTGTTCCACTGCTTTTGCTTCTTTTGGGTTCCAAATTTTGACACAGATGGTACAAATTACCCCCCAAAAAAAGAAGAGGAGGAGGAGCGTTCGTTTAGAAAGCTTAAATCTGTGGGTTTTACTCCAGCCATCAGAATCTTTTATGGTTGCAATTCAGTCAATTTACTAACACCTCTCCCAACCATTATGATCTGCAAAATGTCCCCCTTAGCCTTCATTTTGTTGAATCCAGTGCTTTACGACTTATTCATACTTACGATTTATTCATACTCAAGAATACTAGTAGAGAAAGGTTCTTGTATGGACCCTAATTCAATTGTGCATCTAATGTAATATATTTTTAAAAAATATGTTGCAATGGAAAGCCCCAGTTAGATACCTCAAGCATCACAGCAGATTGATAGTCAACAGTGAAGACTTCCTAAACCAAGAAGTCTTCCATCACAGCTTTCGGAAGAAGAAGAAGAAAAAGAATTGGTTTTTATATTCTTCTTTCCTCTACAAGGAGTCTCAAAGTGGCTTACAATCGTTGTCATGTAAGGAGTTCATAGTCTGACGAAGAGTGCTTGCACTCGAAAGCTCACTCCTTAAATAAATCTTTGTTGGTCTTAAAGATGCTACTGGACTCTGATTTTAGAGTTCTTGCAGTGTGACAGAATGTACTGAACATACACCTAGGGTTCTCCAGCACTGCCTCAACAACTACCGGGAGATTGGGGGGGGGGGGACTGTACCTGGGGCATGGCACAGTTTGCTGAGGAAGTGATGTCACTTCCATGTTACTGTCTAGGAGACCTCCACAGAGAGTAAAGACTTTTTTTTACTGAGTCAGCATGATGTTACTCCATTTATTCTCACCCTTCTTCCCTGTGTGCAGGAAACTGGTATTGGGATCACGTCATTCCTCCCCCTGGGCTATACACATGTAATGGATAAAGGAAGGAAAACAAGGAATTAAGGAAAAACCTAATCCTACCTGGCAAAACCTTCCTTTTCAAACACAAGCCCCCAAAACAAAGTCATCCCTCTCTCCTTACCTAGCAACCTCGACACAGGAAAGACATTTGCAGATTTTCTGGCTGAGTTACCTGAAGTAGAGTATTACGTTAACTCAATCTGGACAAATTCAAATGGGTAGCCGTGTTGGTCTGAAACAGCGCAATAAAATCAAAGTCCACCTTTAAGATTTGAGCTTTCGAATGCAAGCTCTCTTCCTCAGACTGCTTGCACTCGAAAGCTCACGCCTTAAATAAATCTTTGTTGGTCTTAAAGGTGTGACTGGACTCTGATTTCAATATGGACAAGTTTCCATTTTTTTTTCTACCTCCCAGATAGAAACTGGGCTCAAACAGAGAGAGGAACGCCAGTCTTAGTGGTCCAAATTTCAACATCCAGGAAGCCCCAATCGCAATCGCTAATGAAGGGACCATTCTATAACTTCTCTGTTTTCCACACCCACACATCCCCACACAGGGGGGAAAGGATGCATTCTGGTGGAAGAGTCTTCCATGTGCAGCATCGTTCTATCCCGTCTGCCAAGAGAAGAGAACATTTCAGGATTTGGCCTCCATCAGAATCAGTCATGCGGCACCACGAAGCTGATAGACGTCCCATTTTTGCGGCTCTGAGCCGAAGCATCCTAAATATATTGACATCTGTCTCCCATACAACGACGCAAATTAGGTTGAGAGGGCACAAGCCTAAATGTCACCAATGGGAAAATATCAATTACACTTTTCAGAAGCTACCTTATTTTCATACCCCACAAGGCTCCCTATAAAGTTTGGTTGCATCGGGAGGATGCATTAATCAATGTTTTGCATGCGGCAATCAATAACATCCTCTTGTTTAAGTTTTTTTGCATTCTTTTACAATAAATATTGATATATTACAAACTCCACGGAAAAAAAAACCTGTTCATTGGACTTTTTGTTTGCTGTGCGCACTGTATTCATTCGGCAAATAAGTGAGCTAAATATTGTTTGTTACAAAACAGATGTCAAATAAAATTATGCCATATGTGCTATTAAACACTTTCCTTATTTTTTTTTTTTACAGTGAAAAACCAAGATACAGTTTCAGAAGTGAATGTATTTGGCTTTTCAAGGATTTGAAGCATGAAAGCAACATCTTTGAATATTTTTAAAACCTGCTGTGCTTCGTGTAATTCCGTTTTCCAGGCTGAATCTGTGTTAGTCTTTTTTAAAGCTATCTTCAAAATAAATTGAAAGAAAAGCACTAAAGGAAGGGGATTTTTTTTTGTGTCAGAAAGGAAAAAAAAGAAAGGAAAAGAAAGCACTCCATTTGTCTTCAAAATATCTATTAAAGAGGGGAACGGGAAGTTTTCTAGATTGTGAACTCTTAGTTGGCTTGTCAGTTTTGCTTATATCTTTAAAATATAACAGCAGAGTTTGAAGGCTCTAGAACAGGGGTAGTCAAACTGCGGCCCTCCAGATGTCCATGGACTACAATTCCCAGGAGCCCCCTGCCAGCATTCGCTGGCAGGGGGCTCCTGGGAATTGTAGTCCATGGACATCTGGAGGGCCGCAGTTTGACTACCCCTGCTCTAGAAGCACAGCTATGTTGTTCTTCCAGAAACAACAAACATATCACGGCAGAGGATTTCTTTCCTTAAAACAGAGCAAGATTTGGGTCCAGTAGCAATTTAGAAGAAGAAGAGCTGTTTTTTATACCCCGCTTCTCACTACCTTAAGGAGTCTCAAAGCAGCATACAATAATTGCCTTCCCTTCCTCTCCCCACAACAGACACCTGGTGAGGTGGGTGAGACTGAGAGAGTTCTGCCAAGACTACTCTGTGAGAACAGCACTATCAGGACTGTGATGAGCCCAAGGTCACCCAGCTGGCTGCCTGTGGAGGGAATCAAGCCAGCTCACCAGATCGGAACCTACTGCTCATAACCACTACGCCACGTTAAAGACCACAACGATTTTCAGGGTAGAAAATGTAGGAAGTCAAAGTTCCCATCATCTTTACAGACACAGGTCTCTCTTGATTCAGGCATCTGAAACGAGCATGGTTGTGGGAGGTGCTGTCAAGTCACAGCCAACTCATGACAAGAGATGAGCAGAAGTGGTCTTACTATTGCTGGCCTCACCCTGAACATCCTTGACGGTCTCCCATCCAAGTAAGAACCAGGGTTGGCCCTGCTTAGCTTCTGAGATTTGATGAACTAAGGCCAGCCTGGGCGATCTGCCCTCTGACCTAAATGACAAATGAAAGCAGACAGTTGCTTTACTCGCCCTTCCCCCTCCGATTCAGGCTGTCAAAGTTCAACTTACGCACCCGTCTGTACTTGCAAACGCACAACATGGAACGACGTGCACGAGGCAGCTTTGGAAATGGCAAAGACGAAGGGAGCGCATGGCAAGGAAGAAGGCGCTAAGAGTCGCACGACGAAACAAAATCTGGATGCCGCAGAAGGACGACACTGGTATCGAAAGGGAAGACTCTGATCCCCGCAAATGGAAAATAGAGTGGTGTTAAAAAGGGGGGGGGGAAGACTCGAGGAAAAGAAGCAGATGCAACAGTGGAAAGAAACAGCGGAGCTTGGAAACTCTCCCCGCCTCCCCCCCATATGCGCTTTCCTTTCTGTTTCGCTATAAAAAGCAAATTGGGAACAGGAGAAATCAGGGGGAGCGGGGAAGATGGCGGTCCGGTCCGTTTCAATCTGGTTCCATTCACGACAATGTTGGGGGTCCCATCGCCACGAGGACAGTCCCGCGATGTGTTTGGGTGTGACCGAGAGACCACATGCGCATCACAGTGGCATGGATGAGGCTAAACGTGTGGCTGAGACCCAGATGATTGTTGTTTTCCTTTCTTGCTAAATGCCTACGGGGCACAAGAGATCCACCCGCCTGGTTCCTACCTTGTGATTCTAGTATTCATAGAGAGGACACAGCAATACATGGGTAGGGAGTATACATGGGGTTGCCAGCTTCAGATTGGGAAATACGTGGACATTTGGGAGGTGAAGCAGGAGGAAAGTGGAGTATGGGGAGGGGAGGGATTACAGTGGGATATAATGCCACAGAGGCCACCTTCCGAAGTGGCCACTTCCCCCTGGGGAACTGATTGGTGTTGCCTGGAGATCGTGTGTCATCTCAGCAGATGGGTGCTCTGATGAACCCTGAGGGTCGTCCGTTGATTTCTGCAGTGCTAGTCCACAAACTACCAAACTGCTATTCCGCCGGTATTCAGCTTTCCCCTATAACTTGGGGGGTGGGTGGGGGAGGTCCCAGCAGGGTGTAGTGATTAAGAGCAGCAGCTTCTAATCTGGCGAGCCAGGTTTGATTCCCCATTTGTCCGCATGCAGCCAGCTCGGTGACCTTGGGCTTGTCACTGCCCTGATAAAGCAGTACTGACTGAGCAGTCCTGTCAGAGCTCTCTTAGCCTCACCTACCTCAGAGGGGGTCTGTTGTGGGGAGAGGAAGGGAAGGTGGTTATGAGCTCTTTTGAGACTCCTTCGGGCAGTGAAAAGCAGGGGGTAAAAACCAACTTTTCTATTGTAGCACAGCTTCCAACACTTCCCATTCCCTGACAATTTTTCACAGGCCAGCAGGGGAGAAGGGGGCTTTCCAGCGTTATACTGACATCACTTCCAGTTCTGTGACTCCTCAGCAGGCCCCCGCCAGTCAGTACCTGCCGCCCGATTTTGTGCATAAATAATGTACAGCTACAAGGGAATACTGGGGCAAAATATTGCCTAGTTTGTGAGATCTTGCACAGGTTAGAAGTCTTTTGTTTCATCTTCCACTCCCCCTTTTTTTGTAAAAACAAAACCAAACACCTATCTAAAGAGAGAAGATATTTATACTGGAAATAGATGAGATCTCCTCATTTCTTTGAGAAATGTTGAGGCCCAGGGTGCTGAGCGGACCTATGTCCAAGACCCATCTCTGCTCCTCAATTACTGCAAGGACATGCCAGCTTTGGTTCCCCAATTGTTAAATGGGAACAGGAATAAACTGTGTTCAGAGGGTTTTTGAGATGACAAAGAAAGGCAATACAGCCCTGTGTGGAGATCTCCAAACATGTGAGACATGATTGATATATTCCATTGGTGAGGTTGTACAAGCCTGGCAGATAAGCCTTGGAAAGAAGAAATCTAGGAGGTTCTGGTTCCATCAGAGGTAAATGACAGACAACAAGGCCAACAATGAGATCCCAATCTTCTCCCTTGGCTGCCCTAGAAGGAATTCAATTGAGATTGGGGAACCAGCTCGGTTTGCCATTGTCTAGGTGAGGTCTGGAGAGCTCCAGAATTACAACTCATCTCCAGGCTACAGAGATGTTCTCAGTGAGGAAAAAATAGCAGTCTGGGGTGAGGGTGAAACCTCCACCTGGAAACCTCCAGGAATTTCCCAACCTGGAATCGGCAACTCTAAAAACAGCATGCAAACAAAGTGTGAAATAAAACTCTCTCCCCTAGTGCCAATTAATTTACAGTCCTCTGTAGCTGCTTTAAAAGCAAAAAAATCAAAGTGTTGGGCGATCCCGTCGTGGCCTTCCCATATAACATGCTGTTTTGCGCTTGGCACAGCTTTGGTTCCAGCACCGCTCAAGAATGGACACCTCAACACCTTCCAGATCCCCGCTCCACCTCTGTGAACAAGGATGCTCCAAACCCAATTAAAGAAGAAAAGGAGCAGAGCAGCTCTTAACCTGCAGAGAGAGTCTATAAAACTCTGCAGAGACAAAGGACTGTATTATCAACCTTGGTAGCTGCTGTCTTGCTTCGTCATACTCAGAAAATTAAAGCCTGTTTACATGATTAGTCTTTTTTTTTAAATGCAGCCTGTGGGACATCAGATCCAGACAGGGTTCAAAGTACCAAGGAGGATGGCTATATCACAGTGGGGAGAAACCAGGGTTTTCGAGCAGGTGGGAAAAGTCCGTGATCCTCAGAGACACAATGCAAATGTGCTTGCAATGCCCCTCACTTCCCTCCCCCCTCTCCAAAGGCTCCCCCCATACTTTATGCACCAAAATATTTACTGCTTTGTTAAAACAGGCAAAACACTAGCTCAGTACGTACTATATTTTTCTTATTTTTAACATGCAACGAGGTCAATAAATTGTGTTTACAGAAGCCATGGGCTCGGGAGGGGTTTCAGCCGAGGGAAACAAAAGAAATGATTACAAAAGTCAGACCTCGAAATGTTAATCAGATTCAAAAGCATAAAAACATGACAACTTAATGGTGCTTGGTTAAAACTGGAAAATTTCAAAAACAAAAAAAGTTCTAAGTATCTGCCATTGAATTCTAATACTTCCCTTAATTATGAGATATAAAATGCTTGGAATTTTTCTCTGGAAAAAAAAAATTAGACTTGGTAATTTATTTTTCTTGTTTATACAGTACAATTTGCTGATGGAAAAAAAATGTGCTAAACTTATTGATTCATGACCATAATTGTTTAATTATTTATCATTGCAGAATTATATTAGCATTTATAATAATGCAGATGTGCACAAAGGCTAAGGAGTCATATACAGCTTTTGTTTTGTGTTTGCCGTGCTGAAATTAGGTTGATCCGTGTGTGTGTGT
Source organism: Paroedura picta (assembly GCF_049243985.1). NCBI lineage: Eukaryota > Metazoa > Chordata > Lepidosauria > Squamata > Gekkonidae > Paroedura > Paroedura picta. The sequence goes on from NC_135382.1 coordinate 32,771,866, forward strand.
GTGTGTATTTTTTTTAAGTGTTGCAGTTTTGCGGCTCTCTGCTTTATTGGACTCGTGGTGGATATGCCAATAAGCTGTCATTGCAAAAATGCTCTCCTATCGAAGGAGAAAATCTATAACCAAAGCCAGTGCTATCTCTCAAGAAATCTTTCCTGAGATTGATTCCTTTGTTATGATGGGCATCAAATTCTCTCTCTCTCTCTCTCTCTCTCCCTCTCCCCAGCTTCATCATACCACCCATAGCAATGAAACAGCCCTTGTGTGTTTTACATAATAGCTACACCGCTGCAAATAAATAAAGTTACTTGCAGAAAATGTTCCGTCTCGTATTTGCTGAAGTTGTGCATTCGAATTTGCAGACAGAGACATTTGCTGCCTTTGAAAAATCTTGACTTCTCTCAGCCGGTGGCCAGGACAGATCCTTTTCTATAACCTGTTCCCTTCTCTGTGCAGCACCCATTTCCACAGGGAAGAAAGGACACGGCTGACAGCCATCCCCACCCCACCCCTCTCAAAAGTGGCTCAAATCAGTATTACACGAAGCACAGGTTCCTCTTCACAAGATGCCGATGTGCCAAGGCTTTGCTCGCCAGCTTTCCCTTTGGTCTTTTCACCTAACACTATTTAGCAACGGTGCCTTTTCAGAAGTAAGAGCCCGTAGCAAAGCAGTTGTCACCCTGCTTAAACAGATTTCTTGAGGAATTGGATCTCAATGAGGAAGGCGAAGATATATAAGTGCTCCCCCATCTGCCTACTGTGGCCTGTTATGCATGGATGTTTCGCCTTGCTTTCCCCATGCATGTCCGTTGGGTTTTCTTTGTTGTTCTCCATTGATTTTCCTCCCTTCAGTGCCCAGTTCGATTTCAGGTCACTGTTTCCTGGGTTTTCTAAGAGTTCTTTTGTGCTGATTTCCCTCTTGTTTTGCTTCCAAGCCAAAGGTGATTCAAAAACATGTAGACTCACTTGGATTGCCCCTCTACGCTTTTGCTTCTCCACAAAGGCCATTCCCCCACTAACACTGAACTTGTTCTGCCCATTCTGCATCTTCCACCATCCTCCCCCCTTCATATGGGTATACATTCCATTTCCCCTTTGTTTTAAAATTTTAATTTTGTATAAGAAGCATGAGTCTTGCAATACAAGACTATTGCTAGTCTCAGATCACTGCATATTTTTTTCACAGTGGCAGAGAATGCCCTACTAGTGCTTGGAAATATGGGAAAGGGAGCTTTATAGAATTAAGCAGGACCTGGCTAACCAAACACTGTTGAGAAGAAACTAGAATTGCAAGGTCCCTGCTGGTCACCAATGAGGGATGATGGGTAGTGTTGCCAAAACCAGATTGGGAAACCCCCAAAGCTTTGGGGATGAAACCTGGGGAAAACAAGGATTTCAGTGGAGTACCTTGCTATAGAGTTCACCCTCCAAAGTATCAATTTTCTGCAAGGGAAATATAATGAGCTGTAATTCCAAGGGATCTCTAGGTCCTATCTGGAGGCTAATGTCTCTAGACCAGGCTTTCTCAACCAAGATTTTGTGAAAACATTGAGTTTCTTGACAGCCCTGGAAGAGTTTCCCAAATGAGTGTGTTAATTAATTAATATTGAGTCTGCCATGAAAACGCTAGAGGGTGTTACCCCAAGGGTCAGCCATGAACCAGTGCTTGCACAGGGGATACCTTTACCTTTTTATTAGAACATCAAATGTTTCTCTGAAAACTTATATATAATTTTATATTTTTGTCAATTGTTATCTCATGCAGTTACCCATCCTGACCGTTCATAAAAGGGGAGCTGTACAAATAAAGGTTATTTAGTTAACTATCATCGCATCCTGAGTAGTCCGTTCCGTAAATAGGTTTTGTGTTGTGTGAAGACAGACTGCCAGTTGAGGTCTGGTGGCAACCCACATTCACATACCAAGATCACAAGGGTTTTGAAGGGACAAAATCAGGTGACAAACTGGCCCTGTTTCAGCTCGGATGCAGGCCATTTAGAAATGGCAGCGTCCCTTTCCTCGGAACAGGCTATTTTAACGTTCTGAGTATGACGGCACTTCATAAATCTTCTTTTCACAGAGAACACGGTTGTGCCATCTGGATTGTTTTGCTAAATTATTCCCCAAAGCAGGCATGGGTTTGATCTGTTAAAAAAAAAAAGGTTGATGTGTAGCAAAGATGTGGGTTTGTGCATGAAGAACATCCACTCTGGCCTTGCAGGATTAGACTGGAATCGCTAGACAGAAAGAAACACGAAACTCTAAGAAGCAATCAGTGGACTAAGTAGGGTCCCAGATCGCCTGCCCAGCATGGAAGAACCAACATTTGAATTGTTGGTGTGTGTATACAACCCCGTTTCACACAGTTGGTTTCCGAGAGACTATATGAGTAACCCCACATGTTCTGAGGCTATACCGTTTGGTCCTGTTTGGGTAGCAGGCCACTATCTGAGTGGGTGGCAGGTAGTGCCAGAAACAGTGGGGTATCTTGTATGGCCAAGTTGGCCGGGGGCTCTTAGCTCCCTTCTCATCAGGTAAGTGAGTAATGGGGAGCCATCTCCTCCATCCAAGTCTGACCCAGGCACCCCTTTTGCTGGCAGTCTGCAACCATAAACAAACCTCAGAATTCCATTGACAGGAAACATCAGTGACGGCTGACTAGTCTAACCAGAAGGAATGCTTTTCTAGATTCATTGATTTCCTTCGGCAACACAGGGCCTTTATGCCTGCAAGGTTTAATACCCTGCCATCCGTTGTGATGGCCGGGAGGTTCCAGAAGATCTCGTACACATGCGGACGCTGTCCATGCAGGAAGAAGAACAGGTTTTTATACCATGGTTTTCATTGCTCAAAGAAGTCTCAGTGCGGCTTACAATCGCCTTTCCTTCCCCTCCCCCTAACAGACAACCGGGGAGGTAGGCGAGGCTGAGAGAGCTCTGATAGGACTATTCAGTGAGAACAGCACTAACAATGCTGTGATGAGCTCAACTGGCTGCATGCGGAGGAGTTGCCACTTTTAAATATGACATCACACTGGCAAACAAGGCCGTGTAGAAACTATACAACATGCTTTCCTATGCTGCCCTATACATGATGTTCTTCAGCACCCTCCCAATTAAATTCAGTGGCTTCTCCAATAAGTATAAGAGAACACTCTCTCTTTCCAGTCAGAACTCTGATATAGCTGACATAGTGGCGAAATTTTAGCAACCTGCTATTAAGCTCTGGGAACTTAAGACCAGATGGATTCCATCTTGATTTGTCATCTTATTTTGTAAAATATTTTATATGCCAATAAAAGTGCTTGTTGGCATTGATTCATTGAGTTCAGCAGGCTTGGATGGGTGTAATTTTGTTGGGCAGAGACGCGGCAACTCTTCCAACCAGGAACAAGGGATCCAACCCTCAACAACTGAAGGCCAACAGGATTCTCCCTCCCTCTGCCCCCAGCAAACAACTCCCAAAGTAAGGAGTCATTTAAAATTCTCCTCTCCTTTACACCACGTAAATCACCACTTCCCACCTAAATTTGTTGGCGATAATTTTCTGTTTCCAAGCTTACTGTTTCTGGAACTCCACAAAAAGAATCCTATGGGAACTAAACCACAGAGTGTACATCTGTAAGACATTTGGGGATGGAGAAAGGAGGGAGCAAAATGAATTTTCACACCAATCAGTTCAGTTCCCTGATATTTCCTTTCAAAATTGCTTTTTGGCACGTTTCCGCCCCAGGTTGTTCAAGCAGCAGTCCTTTTCCTCAGTAGCGGAGTGAATGTAATACTTAAATCGCCAAACCAATTGTATGGTTTTGGGAGGAGGGGAACTGGAATAATCTGAGTGTGAAGGGCCATTTGGTGGCACAGGGCATTACAATTCATGGCTGTGAAAAATTTGGTTGAAGGAAGAGGATGAAGTTGCTGCTATTCTCTTTCTTAAGTTGCTTCATCCTACTATCAGTTGGCCACTCTTCCATTCTGCCAGATTCCCTCCCTTTGTATTCTTCACAAAAAAGGAACAATAGCTCATGTTCTACAAATACAAGTTTCTTCTCTATTGCAATCTTGTTTTACTGTTCTAATACACACATACAAACACAAACCCGTTATTTACTATGAAAGCCAGGATATTTATTTAAAATATATTTCCCCTACCTTTGCTAAATGAATAAATCTACTGCTTAATCTACTGCTAAATACAAGTAGATTTAGATGACCCAGATTGTCCATAAACTGGATTCACACACACATGTGGGAGAATCACTTTAGATTGCAGGACAAATACGCAGCCTCTCAATATAGTGGAAATATTCGTGTTGCTTTAGCCCTCGCTCTCCATCAACCAGGAAGCTGCCCAAACATGGGGAGGTAGGACAAAAGGAATCTATTGAGCAAATCAAGAGGAGAATAATAAGGGTAAAACCTGGACTATGCTCATCTTTGCTCGATACTCATGAAATTACAGCAAAAAAAAAAAAGTGAAATGAAAGATATAAGATAGATAGCGAGTAACAATCTCAGAAATGTTCAAAGAATCCTATGCTAGCACTTAGCTGCCGACACTCGAGATGAAGAAGATAATTGAAAGGGTGATTGCACTCCATTGATAAAAAAAAAAAAGGGGTTGAGAAAGCCCATTCACTATGCTCAGCCATGATGCAAGATGTCTGGAACAAAACATGGGCATGCACGCACAGACACACATCCCACAGTGTTGTTCTACAATCACAATGCCTTGGAGTTAGGAAAGCAACACAAGATGCCAAGAGAAACCATGCAGAGCAGAGCTCACCTGGCAGATAAATACCGGGGTCAAGGGATTCACGAGTGGAACATCCTCTGTACATTTTTGCTGGTGGCTTCCACCACCAACTTTGTCTAAAAACGATGGGGTAGTTTCATAAAGGCGTTATTTCATAGCCGAAGCAACACCAGAATCCTGGAGCACCTCAGAAGCAGCTTTCTTTGGCCAAAATCAAAGTTCCACCAAACGATGAGGTTGCAATCTGACACATATTCTCTTGGGAGATAATTTCACTGAACTCAGTGCGTCTCTATGCCAAGTGCATATGTGTAAGACGGGGTTGCACATGCCTCAGTTTTTCATTTGTCATGGGATGTCACGTATTTATTTATTCGCTACGGCGGGTTTGCGTGGCTCCTCTTCCAGGACTCAGCACTGAGTAGAATGTAGGCTGTTTTATGAAGACAAACATCATCCAGTCGAAAAATGTAACATGAGAATCCTGCTGAATTAGGAAAGCAGTGCTCAAAGGCCATCGGCCTCTTCCACTAGTAAAGCTTAAGGGCAAGATGCCTCTTTAACGCTATATCCTACAGTGGTGCGGGTTGGAGATGCGGGTTCCCCAGTTACGGGATTCATTCTGTTCTACAAATTATGCATTCTAGGAAAAACTGCTGTCTTTTGTCTTTTCTGAATTAACAGCCAAATTTAGTCATGGGAGCCAAGCTCTGGCATGAGAAGAGAAAAATTTCCATTCCCCATCCCATTCGTGATTTTAGGAAGCCTGCAAAGTGAGAAGCAGTACATTTCAAAAGGGTGATCTTCCACACAACTATATTTAATCTAGCTTGGCTCTGCACTCTACACTGTATACCGGGCTTTCTCAACCATGGTTTCTTGAAACCCTGGGGTTTCTTGAAAGCCCTGGAAGGGTTTTCTGAATGGGTGGGAGTTAATTCGTTTTTGATATTTTTTTTAAAAGTTAGACATTTATCGGGTGATATGACCATATATAGAACCTCTTGTGGCGCAGAGTGGTAAGGCAGCAGACATGCAGTCTGAAAGTTCTGCCCATGAGGCTGGGAGTTTGATCCCAGCAGCCGGCTCAAGGTTGACTCAGAATTCCATCCTTCTGAGGTCGGTAAAATGAGTACCCAGCTTGCTGGGGGGTAAACAGTAATGACTGGGGAAGGCACTGGCAAACCACCCTGTATTGAGTCTGCCATGAAAACACTGGAGGGCGTCACCCCAAGGGTCAGCCAAGACTCGATGCTTGCACAGGGGATACCTTTATCTTTACGTTTATGACCATATATAGCTATACTGACCCACCCACCTCCTCCCAAAATGGCCAATGATGGCCTGGAGGGGGTGAGAAAGGGAGGAACCCTGGGTGGGCGTGTCCACAGCTCTGCTTCCCAACCATATTCTGCACGATCACACCACTTCTGGGTTTTTTCAAAACCTGAAGAATGTTTCAGGGGGTTGTCAATGGCAAAAAAGTTGGGAAACGCTGGTCTACACTCACTCATAACAAGCTTTGAGTCAATAACACTCATAACAACATAACTAGCTTTGAGTCCATTGGCACCCTTAAGACCAACAAAGTTTTATTCAAGGTATGAGCTTTTGTGTACATGCACACTTCTTCATGTGCACAAAGCTTATACCTTGAATAAAACATTGGTGGTCTTAAAGGCACCCCTGGACTCAAACTTTTCCCCACTATTTCGGACCAACCCGTCTAACCCCGCTGACTCTTACAGAGAACTCCAGTTGCCATTTTGTTGGCCATTTGCCCAATTTGGGAGAAATCCTTCTGGAATTCTTTGCAGTGATTTAGATTTTTCCACCCTCCTGACTAATGCTGTATCTTCCAAAAGCCTAGCGACCTCAAGGCTGAACCGCGACTCCAGATAATTTACGAATGACAAACAGCACCTGGTTCCAGTACAATACATCTTTGCAGAATCCTACTGCTCCTTATTTCTGAATGCATTTTCAAAAGCATGGCTGACTGTTAAAAAAAGACCCATCAAAGGAAATAATAGAGGGGGTGCCCCCCCCTCCGCCGCCATTTTGCTCTGTTATATTTGGCTAAACACACGCCGCTAACCCATTCGTGTCTGTAACTTTACGAGAAACCTGAGCTACCTTCAAGAAGCCGGTGGATTAACTGCAGATCTTGCTTAAGCAACTTAGAATATCGTTTGTAGCTTTCTTCCCCACCCCCACCCTCTTGCTCACGTTGTCTCTCTCTATACGGAGAGATTGAGAATGGCCTTACTGAAAGCAACAGAACAACCAGCGCGCATTAAAGCGCAGCTTTGATTCTGAACTCTTTCTCCTGAACTCTGAACAATGGACACTTATGAATCATTTGTGCCGTGCAGAGCAGCCTTTTGAACAAGCAACAAGAGAAATCAGTTTTGCTAATGCATTTCTCTTCCTGGATCTCTCGTTCGTCCCGGTTTAAAAATACACAAAACAGGCTAAAAGTTAGAAGACCGGAGTCAAGGTTCTTTAGAGATGCAGAGGAGGCTCTGCGGCCAACGTGCCAGGGGAAATTGTTTTAGGCTCAACAGAACACTTGGAATAAAAATATTATACAAACAGAGAATTTAAGATAGTTCCATCATGGACACAAGGAAAGCTTAGGAAACCCCCTCTGCTCCCCAGATTACCTCCTTGCGGCAGCAGGACAGATTCTGCAGGGGAAGCAATGCTTACAGATTTCAGCTGCTTTTTTGGGGGGGGGCATTCCTGGGAAAAGAACCCCAATAGCACCATGGAGCTTTCAAGCCAGAGCGTCAATTCTGATTTCAGCAGGTCACATGGAAGAAACCTGCCACAGGACAGAAAAATGTAAATCTAAATTCCACTGTCACCAGTTGTGTAGAACAGGGGTAGTCAACCTGTGGTCCTCCAGATGTCCATGGACTACAATTCCCATGAGCCCCTGCCAGCATTTGCTACCATTTGCTGGCAGGGGCTTGTGGGAATTGTAGTCCATGGACATCTGGAGGACCACAGGTTGACTACCCCTGATGTAGAACACCCTAGGTCAGGGGTGGCCAACCTGTGGCTCTCCCAATATCCATGGACTAGAATTAACATGAGCCCCCGATTGACAGCATGGCGCCAATGAGGCAGCATGGCAATTGCAATGTCGGTGATTTATTAAATTTTCCCATCTACCGGTCCTTGGCATGTTGGTGAGAAACAGGATTTCAGAGGGAGAGATCCTCCATCCCCACTAAGAACCTGGCAGCACTACCGATGATGGGTCAACGATTCTCCCTTGATATGTGTATTCACGATGCCCGATGCACGCTATATCGCCAGAGCTTTTGCAGCACATCCCTGTGGTTATGTAGTTTGTAGACATGAACGTGGATTAATACATTAAAAAGAGGGCGGAGGAAAGAAAACCGCTGCTACCCGAGGAAGTCACGCCTTGCCATCAGGAAAAGAAAATCATCCACATAGAATCATAGAATCATAGAATCATAGAATCATAGAATCATAGAATCATAGAGTTGGAAGGGGCCATACAGGCCATCTAGTCCAACCCTCCACTCAACGCAAGATCAGCCCTAAGCATCCAAGAAAAGTGTGTATCCAGCCTTTGCTTGAAGACTGCCAGTGAGGGGGAGGTCACCACCTCCTTAGGCAGCCTATTCCACTGCTGAACTATTCTGACTGTGAATTTTTTTTCCTGATATCTAGCCTATATCGTTGTACTTGTAGTTTAAACCCATTACTGCGCGTCCTTTCCTCTGCAGCCACATGTGCATTTCTTCCCGTTTCCTTTTAGCCCTGCACCGGGCCCTCGCTGAAAACCCCTCGCAAAATAACTGCCGGCTCTCGTTCGTGGCCAATTCTATGTCACTGCTCTGAAATTAGTCCTGAAATTAAATGGCTCAACAGTGCTAAGGCATTCCCCAACTACTCCAGCGAGCAGCCACTCACCTCTGAGGTTAACAGGATAAAGGCTGGATAAAGAAACTACTCATTATGCCCGCTCCACAAAGAAGCAATTATGCGACTTTTATAAAGTGGTTTCAAATATATTTTGCAAACTAGGACTCCAAGACAAATATTAGAGGCGGCAAATTACAGTACTTAGCAGAATTATCACCCGAGTAAAGAGACTCTTAATCTATAAAAAATATCAACAAAAGATGTAAATATGGACTCCTCTATGGGTGGCAGATCTCCAAGAAAATATACGTCTAATCTCTCAGTGTGTCGCCTTCAGTACCTGGAGAGAAGGTTAACAATTCAGAGTCGTTTCCTACAGCTATAGAACATATTTTGATGTAGATTTGCAGATACCAGAGACTTAAAATCTATTATATAATCACAGGGCAAGGGTGAGAAACCTGTGGATGTACTTTGCTTGGGGAAAGTACCTGCAATGCTGGTTTTCGTTTTAATCAATATTACCCTGGGATTTTAAACGGATTATGTTTAGTCTGGGGCTTCGCCGTGTTTTCATTGCCGAGGGTGAAATTGTGGGTTGCGTTTCGTCAGGACTCTAGCATTATAGGGAGAGACGTGTGAAAGCTAAACAGTGCAGAAACAGGCCTGCAGGACACATCGTAGAAGAAGGAGAAGAAGAAGAAGAAGAAGAAGAAGAAGAAGAAGAAGAAGAAGAAGAAGAAGAAGAAGAAGAAGAAGAAGAAGAAGAAGAAGAAGGAGGAGGAGGAGGAGTTGGTTCTTATATGCCGCTTTCCTCTACCTGAAGGAAGCTCAAAGTGGCTGACATTTGGCTTCCCTTTCCTCTCCCCACAACAGCCACCCTGTGAGGGAGGGGAGGCTGAGAGAGCCCTGATATCACTGCCCGGTCAGAACAGTTTTATCAGTGCCGTGGCGAGCCCAGGGTCACCCAGCTGGCTTCATGTGGGGGAGCGCAGAATTGAACCCATCATGCCAGATTAGAAGTCCGCACTCCTATCCACTACACCAAACTGGCTCAGATGCACAGCCAAAAACACAAGTGCAATGGTGGAGCTCTGGTACTGCTCTTGTTACTCTTACCAGCAATCTATCAAACCCAGCTGATCAATAACATGCTACCAACATGGTATAGTGATTAAGAGTGATGGCTTCTAATCTGGTGGGATAAAAACAAACAAAAAAACGGAAGGGAAGGGCCTCTATGGGAAGGTGGTATACAAAGAATGAATGAATGAACGGACGGACGAACGAATAAATGAATGAATGTTAGCATCCAGGAGGGAAGGAACTCAAAAGTTGAGCTGAACAATAAAAATAATGTAAAACTTGTTAATTATTTATTATAGTGCACAATTAAAAACAGAATAAAAACTTCTTTAAAACTACACCATACAGAGCAGCCATCTTCTCCAAAAGAACTGATCTCTGCCATCTCCTTATTTATAAGACCATCTTAATTACCCTAGGATTTTCCACTAAGCATTCACCATACCAAACCAAAATGCACACACCTCTATGGCGACATGTTCACAGTTTCCAGTTCTTATTTGGGCCAGCTTAACCAAATCAGGCATTCATTCATAGGGTCACCACAAATTGAAAGTGACTTGACAGCACTATGACTTGTTTCCGCACTGGGAACTTCACTGCCCCAGCTCCCACATAGGAGCACAACTCTGGGGCAGACGATGTGCACCGGGACAAATGCTCCCTTGTATGGGAGCAGGAAGAGGCAGGGCAACCTGCCCCAGCACAAAGCCTCTAGTGCAGAAACGGTCTGACAGACACACCCAGCCAAATGTAGCATCTATGGGTGTATTTGAGGTTGCCAACCTCCAGGTGGTGGCTGGAGACCTTATGGGATTACAATTTATCTCCAAGTGATAGGGGTCAGTTCACCTGGAGAAAAGTGGAAGGTGGACTTTGTCATTATGCCCCATTGATGTTTTCTCCCCTCCCCAATCCCCAGGCTCCACCCTCAAAATTTCCAAGTATTTTCCAGCTCAGAGCTGGCAACCCTCATGTGCATTTAAATTACACTTAATATTTAATCAAGTTCTTATCATGTCCTTTCCTTCCTTGCTTTGTGGCATGCATGCCTATCCTTGACATGCAATGACATATATAAACAGACTGTCCTGGCATCCTTTACAGCTCACCAGCTAGTCTTTTCTGGTAGTCCTATCTTCTCCAAAGTTATCAAAACTTAGTAATGACATGGCACAAAATGAGCCCAGACCATTTCCTGTTGGCTCGGAAAAGCATGACTCAGCATTAGAACTCAAGATTTCACTTGCTTTCTTTTTTAGAAAAAAAAAAACCTTGACATTTATGGAGTACATTTTATTCTTGGAGTCTGCTAAGAAGCCAAATGCCTCTGGATTGCACGACACAGCCATAAACGTCTGAGAAATTCTTTGAAAGCACTCTGAAAATTCCACATCCTTTATAGGGACTTGACACTCGACCACAAAAATCAATTCGGAAAGAGAGAATGTTATTTCTCTGTTACATGAAACGTGCCTCTGACACAGGAAAGCAGCCGTATGTGTGAAAAACAAAACAAATTCCCAAATTTTACAATAGGGTACACCTGTACAAACAGCAGACCTGTGCAGCTGCCTCTTGACAAACCAGTCCCAAACTAATTTGAATCTAGTCCCAAACTAGATCAACTAGTTCCAAACTATTCCTTTCTCTCTGTGCATCCTGTTTGAAGGGAAGAGAGGGCACTGTGGATTCAAAGGGTCTTTCCCCAAGCCTTGCGTTTTTGGGAGAAATTTAGCAATAAATGTCAGAATTATTTGAAGGCTTCTCAAATCTTGATCATAGATACATAAAATCAGGTTTACCCTGTTCACCTGAGGCCTGATCTAGAATTGCAACATCTAACATAGCGCTTATTGTTGATGACAATATCTTGATTTCAACTTTTTCAACCCACAAAGCAAAAACATACTTACCGTTTGAACCGTGGCTCTGTAACCAGAGGGTAGTGAAGCGCTGTTCCTTTTTCCTCCCCACCACCACAGTGGAAATCCTGAAAGGTCAAATATACAAGACAGCATTCCAACACCACCCTGATTTCACTACTGTGTTAAAACACCTCAGGCCAAGCCTGCAGAAGTGACAATAATAAATTTGGGAAAACAAGCAAAATGACCCTACTGGTTGGTTGGTTTCCTAGATATCATCTACATATTTTAGAAACGTACAACCTTCTAATAGAAATGAATAAACCTACTCAACCATAAAGTTGCTATAGAAGATATTCTTGTTCTGATTGGAAAGGGCATCTGCTATCTGCAATATTGATAATTCTTTTCAATTTCATCTGCTTTTGTTTGCATTCTGCGTCGTCTGTTTAAACACAGTGGGAATAATAATGAATCCCCGCATTATCTTCACTTTTTCCAAGGCCGAACATATAACTTTATCACAAAAAATAATTAAAATTCTTTGGCACTCTTGTATCTTTTCCATTAAACGTTATCAAGCAGTGACAATAAACTAACATCGGTCCAAGGTTGCCCATATGCTGTTTTTTAAAAGAATGCGCTCGTCCCAGGGTGAGATGCATGAATTTTGTGTTTACAGGGTCAAAGCATTCTGACGTTTTTTACAGTGTTAGGGCTATAAATCTAGGCACACCCCCATACACAACCCGAGGATCATTAGGTAAAGCTGGGACACCTATAAACCAGCTTGTTAAAACGTTAAGAATCTTAGCCACTTTATAACTTGAGCTTTTACAGATGTAAATAGTTCACACAGCATCACAGCCGCAACAGATGCAAAATGGGAAACCCTTCCCTTTCTCCCTCTTTGCCCCCAATATAGGGTTGCCAGCCAGCTGAGGGCAACCAGGGGGAGACCGGGGGGGGGGACGGAAACTGGGGACACATGAGGGCAGACATTGCTCCAAGGGTGTGATGTCATTGGAGGAGGGAAATCAGGAAGCAATGTCAATGCATCATTGCAATGCTTAGGATTCACTGAAAAAAATATGGAGTGAGTGTGGTTTGGGACATATGTTCCCCCCCCCTCCCCCAGCTCAACTAGCACAACCAGCTCCTCAGCGTTTCGCATTCAGAAGAAGGGCTTCCATGACAAGGGCTGTAACATCCTGATTGTCTTCTCATTTGTAGAAATTAAGCATTGATTTTACATTCCGTTAACCTAGCATATATTTTCAGATATTGTCAGGCATGTCATTAATGGCAGACCTTTTAATCCCCGACTGCGCAGGCTGGTCTGGGCATTTGAATAATCGTTGCCGTGTGTCAAAATGGCTTCCTCGCTTTTACGAAATTGGTGGGTTTGTTTTTGTTGGATTTAACGCAGAGAGCAATGTGTCGAGTGGAAGTAACACAGACTCGACGACCAGGATTCAGATCTTCAGCCTAAAATTCATTGGCTGACCTTGGATAGGGTTTCCAGCTTTGGATGGGTTTGGGGGCAGAGCAGGGGGGAAGGTGGAGTTTGGGGAAGGGGGTGACCTCAGCGGAATGCAGTGCTACAAATTCCCCTGATTGAAGCAGCCATTTTCTCCAGGCAAACTGTTTTCTCTCTGGAGATCTGTTGTAATAGTGTGGGATCTCCAGTTCTCACCTGGAGGTTGGCAGTGCCAACTTTGGGCTGTTCCCTCCCTCTCAGCGTATGCTTTACAGGTTCATTGTGAGGGGGCTCATATGCACCATCTCACCCTGAACTTCCTGAAAGGACGGGAGGAAGAAGAACACTTAATTTATAACTTGTTTCATACCATTCACTACAGATAGTCCCCAAGGTCAGTTTTAATTCGGAGATGACTGTTTGAGGATTGCAACGAAGGCTAGTTTGACAAATAATGTAAGCATAGTGTAAGGAGCGCTCACCCTCACCTCACACATCTTGAGAAGGCTGGAAAATGTATTGGACCAGTACTAGAAAAGAGATGGTTTCTCCAATCAAAGTCATCTGTATTGCATTTGCATCTTTCCCTCCACATGTTGCAAAGCAGCTCGGGGGAGGAGCAGTCAGAAAGAGACCCTTTCTGTAAAGATTTAAGCATCTTCTCCCAGAGGCCATTCAGTGGTTTCTTGTAATTAGCAGACTCTTGGTTTCTCTCTCATCCCTTGTCTGTGGCCCTTTAAAATAAAAAAGTCCATTTTAAAAGAGGGAAAGGGATCTCCCAAGCAATCTATTCACACAATCTCCATTTTCCCCTCCCACAGTGACAATTATAATTATCATGCAAGAAGACAGTTCGTGGCCCAAGGAACTTACAAGCCAAAAAAAATAACAGAAAATACATATATTTCAAGGAGGGATTGGTTGGGAACAAGAGGGCAGAATTTGGTGTATTGAAATTTAAAAAAAAAAGTTTTCCAACATGTAGCTCAGTGATATTTGACTCCAATATTTGCCTTGATTATCTTTCAAAGCCACATTTCCATGTGTTATATAGCCAGAGTTGTTCCTTTTGGTTCAGCATCGTGCACGAATAATATTACACAGCTGGATTTCAGTATGAACTTTCTAAATGGATCCAGGGCTGACATGACCACAGGCAAAACTAGAGTGCCAGATTTTGACAAGTGCAGTGCCAAAATAGTGAGAGGAACCCCCCTGTACCACCTTAAAGGGATTAGCATGACGTTGCTTCTCAAAAAACTGTTTCTATAGTCTTCCATGGCTGCCTTGATGGAACGTGGAGGGTTTCAGAGAGCTGGCCTACAGCATAATCATTAAGTACAATGTTCATTCTAGACTTCTCAGTTGTCTCTCTGTTGAACAGAGGGAGGGTCCCAAAGTCTTGATTCACTTAGGAAACCAAGAAACCTTGGGCTGGCCCTGTACCAACCCATCAGTATAATTAAAGAACATTTCAGGAGAGAACTTTCCCATCAAGGTAGAAACATTCAAGAGATGTTACATTTTCTTCTCTTCTTTTTGTTTTTACAAGTTCCGTTAGCCCTCCCTTTCGATAAACAGAAGCGAAATTCCTACCGTCGTGTGGAATGCTTAAAGCAAGAAATCTATAACTTTTAATATGATGAGATGGTCCAGATAGAAGAGATGGATTTTTTTCCAATATCCCTGGCTAACAAACAAGCCAAGTTCCCTGTATCAGCACATTTACTCATGTGCTTTGTTTAGAAGCGATACGTGGCACAGGGCTTTAAAATCATGTCAGAACTGAAACACGGCGAACAGCAGACTGGCGGATGGGCAAGCATCTGACCAGCTGAACTTCAGAAATACAAGATGTTTCAAGAGTGGAGGGTTACCTTGTGAGGTAGGTGGGGTTGAGAGACATTTGAGAGAACTGAGACCAGCCTAAGTTCACCCAGCAGGCTTCACGTGGAGGAGGAGTGGGGAATCAAAGCTGGTTCTCCAGATTAGAGTTCACCACTCTTAACCGCTACAACATGCCAGCTTTCTTCAAAGCATGTACTCTATGGATCCACCCTTCCCCTTGATCCCCTCTGCCTTTCTGGCCTTCATGAAGGAAGGAGGGAGGAAGAGGGAGCAGTTTTCACCTCTGCACCTGCAGAATTCCCTACCCAACCATTTCACAGGGCAACAGCATCTCCTCTTCCACCTGAGTCTGTGGATGGCACCCAAGGTGTGTGTGTGTGTTACCGTTTGATGGTGACCACAGACCAGGTAAATCATGTCCCCCTTCATCTTATGATACGGTTTCCAAAACGCCTGTGCACAGCCGCATTCGCTGACACACATTTTAATATGTTTCAGGTAGGTGCAAAATAAGAAGGCACTGCTTTTCATCTGCATTTTCATTTAATGCTAATACTGGCACTTGTCAGTAGATGCAAAAGTTAAAGGAGACAAGGGTTTATTTTTATACCTTACAGCACAGCTACTGGAGATTTTTCTTAGATCACTGCGTTGTGCGTGTGTGTGTGCGTGTGTGTTTGGGGGAAGCTTTTCCTCTTTCCCTTGAAATGTTTCAGACAGATTTTCCTCCCCGCCCCCCCTCCCATCCTCATTCAAAATAATTTTAGACTATCTCTGACGTTTTAATACCAATTTAAGGGCAGGCATATGCAATTTCTTTTTTTAATGCATCGTTTCAATGTTAGGAAAATAAAGTATCAAGCCAAAATAATGATGGAATCGTTATCTTTTCAAGGTTGACGAAGGGCGGTCATTTTTGACCTGGTTCGCGGTTCTCTTCCTTCTGGGGCAAGCTAAACCCCTGCACTGGTAATTTGGGTCTGACTCAAGGTGATGGCAATGCGCCAGTGAAAATAACATATCCCTGGAGTAATCATAGAATCATAGAATCCTAGAGTTGGAAGGGGCCATACAGGCCATCTAGTCCAACCCCCTGCTCAACGCAGGATCAGCCCTAAGCATCCTAAAGCATCCAAGAAAAGTGTGTATCCAACCTTTGCTTGAAGACTGCCAGTGAGGGGGAGCTCACCACCTCCTTAGGCAGCCTATTCCACAGCTGAACTACTCTGACTGTGAACATTTTTTTTTCCTGATATCTAGCCTATATCGTTGTACTTGAAGTTTAAACCCATTACTGCGTGTCCTTTCCTCTGCAGCCAACAGTAAAAGCATCCTGCTCTCCTCCAAGTGACAACCTTTCAAATACTTAAAGAGGGCTATCATGTCCCCTCTCAACCTCCTTTTCTCCAGGCTGAACATTCCCTCAACCTATCTTCATAGGGCTTGGTCCCTTGGCCCCAGATCATCTTTGTCGCTCTCCTCTGTACCCTTTCAATTTTATCTATGGAGTCGATGTTTGGGGTCGATGTTTGTCACTTCTCCCCCTCCCCTCTGACGCTGAAAAGACCGACCAAATAAAGAGTAATAATTTCCCAAGTTTCTTCTAGCAAAATATATTTTATTTATTTATTTGGATTTCTATGCCACCCATTCTTTGCGGCTTTGGGCAGTTTACATTGATATACGGTAATCAAGTCAGCCAACATCCACCATGAGCCCGTAGGTTTTAGGGAGACCCTGCTTGATGCAGCTGCCAAGTTAGGAACGCTGGAAGAACTTGAGCAAAATTTAGCAACCAGCCCGCTGGGAAATTGTTTTCCATTTTCAGTTGTCATAAACAAAACCAACAAAAAAATCATGCTTGCCCTGTTCCCTCGATGGGACGTGAGGCAATGATCCTAAAACAAATGGGATGGAATTAATTCAAAAGAGTTTTTGGCTAAACACCCAGATGAAGTTCCTGACAGGGGTTCCTCAGTGGAACAGGCTTCCTCGGGAGGTGGTGGGTTCTCCTTCTTTGGAAGGTTCTAAGCAGAGGCTAGAGAGCCATTGGACAGAAATGCTGGTTCTGTGAACTTAGGCAGATTGTGTGGGTTTGTGACGGTGTTTGGCTCTTGTGGCCTCTTCTTGCATGCCCAGGGAAATGCCAATCGCCACTTTGGGATGAGAAGGCAAATTTCTTCCAGGTCAGACTGGCCTGGAGTTCTTTCTTGGGAGGGCATGAAACTGACGTCCCTGTGGGTAGGCAGGTGTGAATTTCCTGCCTTCTGCAGAGGGTTGGACTAAATGACCCTGGAGATCCCTTCCAGCTCAATGACTGACCATGAGAAAGATACGCGATAAATGATCTTTAACTATTTATTTTTTAAACTTCTTACAACTGCCCTGAAAGGTAGGCCTGTGTGACTATTCCCATATTACAAATGATGGGGTGAGGATGGAGAGGAGAGAACAATGCTTACAGTAACAAATCCAGATCGGAGCTTCAAATGAACAGCACGTAGAGTGTATGATTCATGCCGCTGCTGTCACTTCGAAGCCACAGGAACCTGGAGCTGGAAGCCACCTCAAGGGTCCTGTCTTTTCTTAGAGATTCTGCACGTGGCGTACACACATTTGCAGTAATTGCATCCACACCGCAAAAAGCAGGTCTCTCCCGGTGCCAGATTCTTGACTGCTTTACGGTCACCTCTTTCTGACACTGGATTCATGGCCCCACTGAGGTTCTCCACATGAAGTTACTCCTGATTTATGCTGGCATAAATGTCATAATTTGGTTTATGACTTGAGTGTTGTATATTTTTGAGGATCTAACTGAAGCTCCCCTTCCAGGGCAATTTATTAGTTTGCTCGTTCCGTAGGGTAAGGACGCCTGTCAGGAGGGGCCAATGCCAAGATCCAAGTGGCACCGAGGTGAATGAAAACCCACGGAGGACTGGCAACGCAAAACGGGTCACAGCAATTCAAGATTAGAAAAAGTCTAGCAAGTGTCACTAGATGCGGGACTGAAGCACTGAATCGCACATCCATTCTGTGCCATCGCTAAGCAAGGAAGCTTGTAGGGTTGCCAGCCTCCGGGTGGGACCTGAAGATCTCCCAGCATTTCAACTGGTCTCCAGTCTATGCAGACCAGTTCCCCAGGAGAAGACAGCCTCTCCGGAGGGTGGACTCCATTAATTCTGCGGGTTCAGTAGACGCAGTCACAGATCTTCGGAAACAATCAGCTCTTTATTAACTCCCACTCCAACAAGAACCATTGAACAGCAAACCCTAGAACCCATGGAGCTTATATACAATTCAGGTGGCCCACCGAGGAACCTGATTGGCCCTTAATAGAGCCCGCAGATTGGTCCATTCTTGGAGTCCCAATGCAGTCAGCGATTGGCTAGATTACAAGTCTTCATTTGCAAACAGTCTGTAGGAGCTGAATGTCCACATACACAACACACTCTAGCAAGGGTAGCCAAATTGTGGCTCTCCAAATGTCCATGGACTACAGTTCCCATGAGCGTGCTGCAGGCCAGGGCTCATGGGAATTGTAGTTCATGGACATCTGGAGAGCCACAGTTTGGCCACCCCTATATGGCATTACACCCCACTGAGTTGTTGTTGTTGTTGTTGTTGTTGTTGTTGTTGTTGTTGTTGTTGTTGTTATTATTATTATTATTTAATTTTTAGAGTTCCCTCCCCAGGCTCCGCCTCCCAAAGCTCCAGGGATTCCCCCACCCTTAATCATGGTTGGGCTTGGATAAAAGACTAATATGTAAAACAAGGCTGGGGAAATGTTAATATCCCCAAACCTGTTCACAAATAACATTCTAAACTTGCACCAAAAATCTGTCCTGTTAATTCATCCTAAACTTCTTGGAATTGCAATCTGTCTCTGCTGAAATCCTGGCTAGGTTCAAGGAGTCCAACTATGCAGAGTAAACACCGGGTCCAATGCAATGAAAAACTTCCACAGAGGGAAGGGGGAGATGGCCAATTCCCTCATCCCCCACAGGCCATCAATTCCCCTCCCCTTGTGTTGTCCCTGGTAGGTGCAGAGTCCCCTGTTCCCTAGGAGAAGCATTTCAAACAGCATTTTGGGCTGCAGGGCGGGGAGAAAGGAGGCAAGGCTGCCAGTCATAGATTCATAGAATCATAGAGTTGGAAGGGGCCACACAGGCCATCTAGTCCAACCCCCTGCTCAATGCAGGATCAGCCCAAAGCATCCTAAAGCAGTCCTCAGATGGGACCTGGGAATCCCCTGGAATTATAGCCGATCTCTAGAATTAAAGAAATCAGTTGCCCTGGAGAAAATGGGTATTTGGATGGGGCAACTCCATAGCAACATACCCCCTCCCTGCCCGAAATCCTGCTCCAACCCCAAAGTTTCCAGGTATTTCCCAGCCCAAAGCTGGCAGGTGAGGAATCCCCAGCTGTGCTGAAGATTTTCCATCGGATCCAAATACATGCACGGGACTGGGTTGCTATCAGCACTGATTCTGCCGAATGCTACGGCCCCGCTAACTTGCTTTCCGTTTGGCCTTTCCCTTCTCAGCCCTGCTCGGCCGCTCCTGCGATCTGCCTCCGCACTCTATTTAATTAGACTTAGCAGATAGAGCAGAGACATTGGTTAGCTTACTCTTTCATTATTATCTGGAGCACTTTTCATGAAAAGTGAGGGTATTACTATCAGATGCCTGGCAGCGTTCCAAGCTGGCGAACGTCCTGGGCTTCCTTACCTCTCCCTCAAGTTATCCTTTCGGCTTTAAATAGCAGGGGGTGTTCTTCCCTGCCATTTCCAAACCCACTAGAGCAGTGATTCTCTACCTGGGGGTCGGGACTCCTTCGGGGGTCGAACGACCCGTCCACAGGGGTCGCGGCAGGGCAAGGAACTTGGTCGGGGGGCGCCATCCACACACAAGAGCCTTGCAGGGTAGATCGAGATAGAGCGTTCATCTGTCTGGAGCAGTGGAAAAGAGTGAGATCAGCATGGTGGGACAAGACGCAGAACTGAACTGAGAAACCCCGGGGGGGGGGGGGAAACAATTCATATATAAGCATGAACAATGGATCTTCATGCCATTGGTCAGTTTTGGTTTAATTTCTGTGAAAGAACACTTGCATGATTTTATGGTTGGGGGGTCACCACAACATGAGGAACTGTATTAAAGGGTTGCGGCAATAGGAAGGTTGAGAACCACTTCACTAGAGAGATTGTCAGAGTTTGGTTCTCTTGTCCTCCATTCCAAAACACCATCAGTCCTGTTGTCCTGTCTAGGGATGCCAAACTCCAGATGGGGATCGGTGATCTTCCAGAAGTAGAACTGATCTTCAGCAGACAGAGATTAGTTCCCCGTAAGAAATTGGCTGCTCGGGAGGGAAGACTCTACACCTTTATGGCCTTAGACACCTTCCCAAGAACCTGTCCTCCTCGGGTTCTCCCGATTCAAGGTTGGCAACCCTGCTGTGTAACCCGAGAGACAACCATCAATACCTTGCATCTGAACAGAAGCAGAGTTTGCTTTGATCCAAAGATAACTCGGAGCAGCACTGTGAGACTGTTGTGTCTCCGTGTACACATTCCAAGAGAGCCTTGCCCCACCGGGAAGAGGGAGGGAGTCACCTCCTTCTAGCACTGATGGGTCCTTGAACAAGTGTGCATGAGAGCCCTCAAGGGGCTGTCTCCTAACAATTAGCACCCACCCAGGGAGCATCTGCAGCCATTAAAGCACATTAACATTCCAGAATGCCCATTGAGAATCACCGGAGGTAAACCCAGAGACACTAAGACTATTCACTGCCTTCAGGAAGCCATCTCACAAGAACATAACAGGGCAAAACCCGCACAGGTATTGTATGGCACTCCAATGGCAAGAAGAAAGCCAGGCCAAAACAACCCAACAAAAGATATTGCTAAACGCTAGGGCTGCTGGCTCTAGGCTGAGATATACCCGGAGAGCCTGGGAAGTGTCGACTTTACAATGCTGGAGATTCCACCCTCTCCAACGCGGCCGTTTTCTCCAGGAGGAGAGGGCTAGAACCAATGGGCTGAAATTAATTCAAAAGAATTTTTGGCTAAACATCCGGAAGGAGGTCCTGACAGTTGGAGTGCTTCGTCAGTGGAACGGGCTTCCTCGGGAAGTGGTGGGTTCTCCTCCTTTGGAAGTTTTTAAGCAGAGGCTGGATAGTCACCTAACAAAAATGCTGATTATATTAACTTGGGCAGATTGTGAGTGGGCGGGCAGGAAGGGATGTGCCTGTGTTTGTCTCCTGTGGCAGTCATTCAGGAGGTTGAACTAGGGCTTTTTACCCAGTCCCAGTTTGAATGAATCCCTCCAGTCTACAATGAATTCAATTTGCATTTTGATTTGGGGCACTCCAGATTAGAGATGGCTGCTCTTAACTACCGCACCACTCTGGCTTTCCAGAGCATCTTCTCCGGGGGAACTGCTACCTGTAGTCATGAACCTGGATCTCCAGCAGTCCAGCTGCTACACCAGGGGTAGTCAACCTGTGGTCCTCCAGATGTCCATGGACTACAATTCCCATGAGCCCCTGCCAGCAAATGCTGGCAGGGGCTCATGGGAATTGCAGTCCATGGACATCTGGAGGACCACAGGTTGACTACCCCTGTGCTAAACCACACTGACTCTCAGCCTATTTGATTGAGTGCCAGTGGTGGTGAAATACTGGACAGAGTGTATATGTCGCTCGGAGTTCCTTGCTTGGAGGCAAGGCTGAATTAAGAGTCACATTTTTTTGTGCCATGGGGTGAGGGGAAAGGTCATCTTCTGAGCTCTTCTGTCCTCTCACCTTCTGCCCTGTTCTAACCCACTTTCTTCCTGCCCACTCATGCCGACATCCCAAGGCAACCAGCAAACTGATCATTTCATATTTTGAGACCTTGACTTTATCTGTTGCTTTTGTGAATGGGAACTTTTTTTTATTATTGTTGCTGTTGTTGTTAAAAGGTAAAATCTCTTTGCATATTGAGTGCCAGCCATCAGCCCCCGCACCACATCATGAAATAAAAATTAAATTGTAGTTGGGGCCTTTTAAATCAACTCAATTAAAATAAAGAGATTCTTGGCTTGATATAGGGAAATATTTGTATTTCCAATTCTATTTGTTAATACACTGACATATGTGCGATTTTTTAAATGTAGCACTAAGTGCATTTCCTGTCAATGCCATAGATTTTTTAATAGACTGAGAAAATGCATTTCATTTCTTCTTATTTTCCTTCAATACATCATTTGGTTCTGCTTTTTGCCTGCATGAAATTCATTTTCTAATGGAAATATTTGTTTTGTAAATCAAATATGTATTATGCACAAAATGCAAAGCACAAATTAAATTATGTTAATGAAATGAAAGAGATATGAAATGCATATTTCATGGACAAAACATAACCTCAGCAAACAACCATTTCTTGATAAAATCTTTAAACACAATCTCATTCTGTGACAGACATATTGTTAAAGCAGATAGCACCTCATTTAAATGGTTTCCTTTAATATTAGCGCTTAGTATATAATTGTAAATAACTTTTGGGATGAAAAACCAATAATGAAATACTGTCTTTAATAGTTTGCTATTGATGTCAGCATAAAATTTGTAGGAGTTGAATATTGGAAATTGGGAGTGTGAACACAATATAGTCAAAAGCGGTAAATGATTGCATATTTAAATAGAGCTGACTAAGGCAAAGATGTTATAGATATTAGTAATAGGCAGAAAATTATGCTGACCTAACATTATTTGACAAAACCCACTGTTTTAAATTATATATTGGTTACACTTAATGAATAATAGATTTTGTAGGTGTTGTTTCTCTGATCATAATGCTGATGATACCATATGCGGAATATTTCCCTGTCATCTAGCTGACAATAAAATAGGTGGACATCAGGAAGAGTGCGGGAACATAATATATGCACGATCCTATGTATGTCCACAGCAGAAGAACACCTCATATTGTGTGCACCGTTCTAAGTAACCATTAGGTTGCAAATCTCCAAGTGGAAGATTAGGGATGCCAGCCTCTGGTTGGGACCTGGAGATCCCCCAGAATTACAGCTCATCTCCAGATTAAAGAGATCAGTTCCTCTGGAGAAAATGGCTGCTTGGGAGGGGGGACTCCATAGCATCATAGAGCTGGAAGGGACCATACAGGCCATCTGTATCCTGCTCAATGCAGAATCAGCCTAAAGTATCCATGATAACTGTCGGACCAGCTGTTGCTTAAAGACAGACAGTGAAGGGGAGCTCACCACTTCCTTAAGCAGCCTATTCCACTGCTGAACTACTTGACTGTGAATTCTTTCCCCCCCCCCCCTCGATATCTAGCCTGTATCATTCTGCACGTAGCTTAAGCCCATTACTATGGGTTGCTGCCAACAGGAACCGTTTCTGGTTCTCCTCCAAATGACATCCTTTCAAATACATCAAGACAACAATCATGTTCCCTCTCAACCTCCTCATCTCCAGGCTGAACATTCCCAAGTCCCTCAGCCTTTCCTCATAGGATTAGGTCCCAAGGTCCCAGATCATCCTCATCGCTCTCCTTTTGTTACTTTCTGGTTGTATCCAGAAGAGAGGTAACCACATTTGTGTTGCTGGCCCTCAACAGCAAATTTTCCCAATGGGTTTGGTAATGGTTGGACATCACCCCATAAAAATCCTGCAAAAAATGTATATTTCAAAGCCCAGATGATTATCTACCTCCTGTGTATTGATTTACTTTGTTTACATCGCAAACTTGGGAGCTTGAAGTAGTTCTCTCTGCCTCACAACAACCCTGTGCTCTAGGTCAGCCCAAGGTCACTCAGCAACCTCCATGGCCAAGTGGGATCCAAACCTGGGACTGAAGCTCCTGCCTACAAAAGCTATAAAACCAAGGCTGTAACAACTTACAGTATGGAAATATTTGGTTTTCAACAACAGCAACATGATCCCCAGGGCATCCTTAGCGAACTTGGTATGGGAGTTAAAGTCTCAGATTCGGAGCGGAGAGATCCAGGTTCAAACACACTGTGTCTTGCAGGGTGACCTTGAGCTCCTCTCTCAGCCTCACCTACCTTGTTGTGAAGGTGAAATGCAGGGAGAAAGACTAGCACTGCTCTGAACTCCTTGCTGAAAGGGGAAAGGGGAAAAGTCAATGTAATAAACAGAGAGCCAGCTTGATGCAGTGGCAGCCTCTAATCTGGAGAACCGGGTTTGATTCTCCGCTCCACCATACCTGCTGGGTGACCTTGGGCTAGTCACGGTACTGTCAAAGCTCTCTCAGCCCCACCTGCCTCAAAGGGTGTCTGTAGTGGGGAGATGAAGGGCAGGAGATTGCAAGCCGCTTTGAGACTCCTTCAGGTAGTGAAAAACATGATATAAAAACCAGCCCTTCTTCTTCTGAATAAACAACAAGTCAAGGAAATGGACAAAAGCACACAGCAAGAACAGCCGGTGTTTTTTGGAAATCATCTTTGCTACTTGCACCTGCATTTCAGACACCACCATAAAAAGGAACAGAGAATGCACAGCTAATTAGAAGCCTCAACAAGACCAGGAAGATGCAGCAGGGAAAGGATTTTTACCTCCTAAGTGAAGGCGCCAGGTATCCAAAGACCTTCTTCCTAAGGCCAACCAGAAGTGATGTCATCATGCGACAAGGGACGCTCTAGCATTCAGCCAAAACTCTGTGGTTAAACCATAGATTTGGTCCTCCCGGGGACTTTGGAATGTCTCCGGAGGCTTAATAATGTAGGACCAGCTTTATGAATGACTCGTGCTCCTTGGGGCAGAACTCTCGGCCGCCCTTCCTGCAAATGCCAGACTCTCTGTTCCCCCTCCCCCGAAACAGAAATGAAATGAAAAGTAATATTCTGGCTGCATTTCTGAATTCTCCGACTTCCCTGATAGGCTACTAAGATAGGGCTCACTGAGGTCTCTCCTCGCTTCCCTTTTGCAGGCGATGAAGAGCTTGAAATAGATGGCACCCATCTGTTGCATATTAGCCTGCCCTGGAAACTTGTTGCTGATCTCATTGTCCTCGTTCCCTTTCATCCCTACTGAAGTCCATAATCTCTAGTCTCAACCTCTTCCCCTTTTAAAAATCAGGAACAAACTCTGGAATTCATATCATCTGACTTTAAGGCCACCGAAAAGCTTATTAAAACCACCAAAGGGACATCTGTCTGGCTCCTTTCGAGGCTATTTTTATCTGCAGTGCCACAGAAGAAGAGAGGAACATAACGTGCAAGTGGGGGGGGGGGTTGAAAAGTCATTGCACCCCAAACAAGAGCGATATTGTGATCTGGCCGATGCTTATAATCTAGCAGGTGTTAAATGGGTGGACGCATTTGCTTAAACTTTCCTTGACGTTTGAAAGCACAGAAAGAGACACTACCATTTAAAACTGATTTCCCCCCTTCCCCCTCCTTTTTGGGACCTAAGAAATTCAATGGAATTCAAATTCTACAACTAACCGAGAGATTCTCTGATTTTAATCCGCAGCATGTTAAAATCTGTTTCAAAATAGAAGGCATTTCTGCTGATGACCACCGCTGGAAACAGGTAACTAGTTGGTCTGAATGACCATCAAATACAAATTGCAACAGGTAACTTGATGCTCTCCCACTTCCACACCAGTAAAGCTAATGTCACACATCGGCCTGAACTCAGTACATCCATCCATCCATCCATCCATCCATCCATCCATCCACCCTGCCTGCCTGCCTTCATCCATCCATCCATCCATCCATCCATCCATCCATCCATCCATCCATCCATCACCATTGCTGCTGGGAAGAACCGGGAACTGCAGCCTCTCCAGCTGCCTGGGTAAGAAGAAACCCTCCCTTCTAAGGATGAAAACATCTGGTGCAATCTGCCTGTGGTTGCTAGGTAGCTAGTCCCCCCTGTAGCCATTGTGTTAAAGAGCAGCAGTTGGAGAGGAAACACCGGGTGAGAATCAGAAGAGGTCCTGCTGCAGCTTCCTCAATGGCCATTATCTTTCAAAAACCAAAATCACTGTGTCTGTTTTAACTTATTTTGAGCAGCCTTGGTGCCCCCTTGTCAGGCAGAACTAAGAGCGTATAAATAAAAAGGAAATTCTTGTCACAGCACTAGATGTCCAAAGTGTTCATAATGGTTGTTATTGGTGGAGCAGCTGCTGTATTCCATCTCAACATCCGGAAGAAGTTCCTGACAGTTAGAGTGGTTCCTCGGTGGAACAGGCTTCCTCGGGAGGTGGTGGGTTCTCCACCTTTAGAGATTTTTAAACAGAGGCTGGATAGCCATCTGACGGACAGGCTTATTCTGTGAAGGTTCAATGGGGTGGCAGGTTACAGTGGATGAGAGATCAGGTTGTGAGTGTCCTCCATAGTGCAGGGGGCTGGACTAGATGACCCATGAGGTCCCTTCCAACTCTATGATTCTATGATTCTAGGTATCCACACGCCATCAAATTATTCCATTTGTGCCTGCCAAGTGCGATGCCTCCTGCAAATGAGCAATGTCAGCTGCACGGTTAAGGGCAGCAGCTGAAGTAGCGCTCAACACAGATAGGAAGATTCACTGGGTTCGTGGGAAGACTCTGAACACATACAGAAACATCCAAGTAGTAAGCCTCAACTCAAAAATCTCACCCTCCTTTTTTTTTTTTTTTTTTTTGCATTTTAAAGAGTTTGAGCTGGTGGCAGTAGTGGCAGGCAGTTGGTAGCAGCTAACCAAAAGTGGTTTCATCAGATAAGAAAGCACTACCATAATGATGTTTCTAAATTCCCCTTACGTACATGGAATGACCAGCTCCCTGCTTGTGACGGGCAAAGGCAACTAGCAGGGGATCAAGTCTGATGACACTTTATCATGTCTGCCTCTTTGACCACATGGCTAGGGTGCATCTTGTAGTTGCAATTCACACCAGTGACCTGGTGGTCACTGCATTCCCAAATCCTCCCAGACTTTAAGATCTCCCTGCATGCCGGTATGGTGGGGAGAAGTTCTAAGCTGGTCTTTTACCTCTGCATGTGCAAAGAGATTCTAAGAGACGAGCAGTCTGCTAACCGGGCAGAAAGCTTAAGTTTTAAATGGCACCTGTTACAAAATAACTTTGCAAGGAAAGTGCTTTTACCAATGCCTCTGATTTATTTCCCATATTAATCTCTCTACCTTCCCCCCTGCCGCTCCAATCTTACAATTTTGATTCTGTATCGTTTCATCCCCTGCCCAACATCCAAGACATTTTGGCGCGCCCGTTTACATCCCCTGGTATTAATATTAGGTGTTTGTAAAAGAGGAGGATATTAGCTTCTACCTTATATCTGTCAAAATTAATAACTTCTCTATCACAGATCACTCCAGGTCAATATTAGATTCACAGATGTGGGTGGCAATAAAATGTATGGAAATATAATCTCTGATTTGTCAGGATCCCCAAAGTGTTTACGTTATTGAATTTGGGGCTACAACTATTCAAAAGGTCAAACGATGCATTGAGTTAGGGGAGGGGGGAATAATACGACGTAAGAATCTTTTTTTCTTATATGCCTTATAAGAATTGGATGCCAAATGGAGGAGGAGTCCAGGGCAGATTTGAGGTCTGGTGAACTAAATCTCAGAAGCAGACGACCAGTCCAGAGGTTATGATGAAAGGAGAGTTGGGTCAAGCTGAAAGATATGATCCACAGGAAGCAATCTGAGGTTAAGTAGAAGTAATATTAAGATCCAACGAGGAATCTGAATTAATAAAGCAGTCCAAGAATGCAGTGAGGCACAAGGTCAAACTCAAGTGGGAAACAGATTCCAGGATACATTCTTTACACCACAACTTTCTTAACGAGGGTTTCATTAGCAGGAGTTAAAATAATTTTGTATATATATATTTTGTTAAACATTTATTGAGTGATGTGACCATATAAGGTCATATTGAGCCCCCCCAATGGCCAAAGATGGGCCTAGAGGGGTGGGAAGGAAAGGGGCCTCGGGTGGGCGTGTCCACTGCTGTGCTTCCCAACCATATTCTGTATGGTTGTGCCACTTCTGGGGCTTCTCAAAGCCTGAATTATGTTTCAGGGATTTCTCAGTAGTAAAAAAAAGTTGAGAAAGGCTGCTTTACACAAAAGAAACAGCTCCAGCCTAGAGATAGCAGGTGTATGTTTCCAGGATAGGGCTGGTCCTTTCAGTCAGCTGACACCAGAAGCTTCCAACAGGCCCTTCTAGGCAGGATATGGCCAGCCATTTTGAAAAAGGGGTCTGGTGTACAACAGTCTGAGCCAACAGCGCCCTCTGCAGGACAGCAGGTAGAACAAGGCACGGGAATGGCTTACAGTACACCAAGTCATGGGTTCAAACCCCAACAGCACATCATGGAAGGGCATTAGAACAGTCATCATAATCGGAGTCATGCCTTTCTATGCCTTTTGAATGCAATAGGATTAAAAGGGTGTGACTCTGTTTAGGATTGTGCTGTATACTAGGGCAGTTCTTTAAACTTCTATTGTTGCTAACATAACTTTTTGAGACAGGAGCACTTGGATCGAATTCGATGCAAATTATCAGGTGATGATCGATATACTGTATTGATCCATTGCTGGAGAATATGATCGACCGCAGTGGGGGCTTTTTAATTTTCCAGGTTTGTTAGGATTTCCAGTCAATTCCAGCAGCCGGAACTGCAACAATATTCAAGCTGTTGAACAGACGGAATGGAATAACCCGCACCACCTTGATGGAGGTATTTTTGCTCACAAGAAATCACATTCCCATGCCAAGTGGATTTGTATTTACTTTGCATTCACACCTCGTACCTGGTTTTATTTTTCCGTGGATATAAGAGGGATTGTCCCCTTCTGCCACGCGGTGAAGATCCTTGTACAGTGGATCTGTGGATCTGGAAGATGGCACAGCTAATGGAATCTACTATTGCCCGTCAGAAGCTTTGCTGGGCAAAAGCCCATAGCTGGTCCTATGCAGTTTCTAAAAATTGTGCAATGGGAGCTGGGAAAGGTGCCTGTGGGAGCCCCTGGTCTGGGCTATTCAGGCTACTGTGCTATTTACTCCAGTTCCTCTTGGCTGTTTTTATAATTCCATTTTCCTATTGACTCATTGTCTCCAGTTAAGACCAAGCTTTTGAAATTAGCACTCTTAACTACTGCCCACAAAGATTTTGCAAGGAAGAGAGGGCGGCCGCTGTGACAACCTTCTCTTGTGGAACCCCTCAAACTCTTGATGACCTAGAGCAAAATCCTTTTTAACAAGGCTAAGTTCCTCAGTGAACCGGTTGAAGTGTTGTGAAAATAAATAAGGCCTATAGTTTCCTTTTTTCTAAGACTTTTGGAATTCTTTTCCAGTTGGAAAGACTGGAGCCCTTTGCCCTACCTGAGCACAGAACGGCCGCAAATAAATGAAAAGAAACCCGGTTGCTGGAATGGCCAGTAAGAACCTGGATTCTGTGTGGGCCTGGATATGCCTGCAAGAAGGAGCCATTGCATGGATTGCCCATTCCCCCCTGTAGCATGACAAATGGAAATCTGCCTTATGCTGCTCATACAGAAATGCCTAAACTGTTAGTTGTGGTTGCCAACTCCTGCTTGGGAAGTACCTGGAGCTCTGGGGAGTAGGGTTTTGGAGAGGGGAGGGACATCAGTTACAGTGCCAAGGACTCCGTCTTCCATAGTAGCCATTTTCCCTCGGGGAACTGAGATCAATTGTCATCCCAAGAGATCTCCAGCCCCCGACTGGAGGTTAGCAACCCTCCAGTGTGTTCATGTGAACATTCGTGGAGTCAGCTCTCCCTGACATTTTTCTTCCCGGTTCACCGAAGAGGGAGCAGTCACTTCTTTAATTGCTTTTTAAATTCCGTTGTGTTATTTTTAGTTTCTGGCTCACTACTTTTTGAAAATTTGGATTTGGCTGCCAGGGAAATATCATCTCTGCATCTTGGATATTTTAACATATGTATCTTGGACCATTTTGGAACATTCGGCTCCAACAAGTGTTAAACCCTCAGTGTTTTGTTTGCTTGTGTTTTTTTTTTAATTTGCACATAAATATGTATCCACATATTATTGCTTGGCAAAGGACAGCCTTTCCCCCCCTCCCTTTTGAAAGCACAAGACAAAAGGCAGTACTTTCCCTGTCCCTCATCCCGGAAAGGTTTGAAAGGTGGACTTCATCCATTAACATCTCAGAGGGTAACCTTTGTTTCTTTTTTGCGCGTGCTAGAAATTCCCCGGGAATGAGTCCGTTTCTCTTTCAAGGTATAACGTCTCGTGGAATACAGAAATGTCTCCATACCGAGGGAAGCGCTAGCTGACCCACCTCCCCGTGATTCAATCTCAAGTGCTGTTTGTCGTCTCTTAAGCGTTGCCTACATGAAAGGGGACTGATGCTTCCTCCTTTGAGCAGCTCCTTGCTTTAATAAAGGATGAATTTCTTCCAAACCCATGATATGATTTTAATGGTTAGACGTACCTTGCTCTTAAAAGGGAAACACAAAAGGATGCCACCTGACCTTTACCACTTGAAGGGGATACCACACGTGCATTTCTCAAAAGCTGCGGGGGGGGGGGGAGAAGCTGCGCTTTATATACAAACACGCACAGAAGGAACCTTTGCTCCATTCACAGAAACGGATCGTACGGCATGTTTCTCCCCTTCCTTTCCCTGCCCCGCCCAAGGCGTAAGAATAATCACATGTATTATTTCATCTTAACCTTAGGCATCAAAGGAAGTGTCTTTACCCCCTCCCCCCCCTGATACCTCTCACCATTCCAACTCAGCTGACGTTAAAGGGGAAACAATAGGGTCGCCAACCTCCAGCTAAGGCATGGAGAATATCTCCCAGAATTACAACTAATCTCCAGACTACAATTTCCCCGGAGAAAATTGATGCTTTGGAGGGGGGACTCCAGGGCGTTGTAACCTACTAGAAGGTCCCTTCCTTCTCCAGATCCTGCCCTCACCAGTTCTACCTTCGAATCTTTTTAAAAAACTGGCAAACCAAAGTTGGCAGCCCTAGGAGAAGGAAAAGCCAGGAGCTGATCTGAACTTTTGATGGAAACAGAGGCTGTAATCCTGTGGATGTTTTCCTGGGAGTAGTCTCTGTTGCTTCACACAGTGTTTTAAGAGGGCTTTCGGAATCTAAGGGGAATCTGAGGGGAAACCTTGGGAAAAGACTGCTTCTTCTTCCCTGTGACACATTTGCTTTCCGCACACATGCCTTTTCCACCGTCGATTCCAAGTGGAATCGCCAATGTGGTCATAGCATGCCCTATAATGCAATATTCTCCCTAAATATTTAGCCACGTCCATCTCCACAGGGAAGGTACTACTACTTGGTAACTTGGAAGTAGGTCCTATTCAGCGGAGGTCCCATCTCTGCAATTTGCCTCCCATTCCTTTGTCTGAAGCCTTAATTAGTCATTTCCTGTAGCTGTGGCAAGCTTAAATCAATGGTTAATTATCAGTTCTTGTTCCCTGGGCAGGGGCGAGGGGATGGGGAGCTTGAATGCTGCTTTTCACTTCACACATTGACGTGTGTGTGCGCGCGCATGCATGCAGGCAGGCTTGTTGGATCCTACCAATCCGTTCAGCTAAGCGCAGAGCTTTTCTCTGTCACAAGCAGGTTTTCCAATTTATCGTTGGCAACCAGAGGGAGCTTTTTTGGGGGGGGGACAGGTGGTAACATCACTTCCTGTTTAGATCTGGAAGTGATGTCGTGACACTCTAGGAATTCCCTCATCTCTATGTTTTATATCATTGTGTTGTCACTCACCACTCCTACCCCTTGCTCCCACTGCAGCAAAGAGGCCTAGAGGGGCCTGGAGCTCAGAGCAGGAGCTGTCTAAACATCCGGAAGAAGTTCCTGACAGTTAGAGTGGTTCCTCAGTAGAACAGGCTTCCTCGGGAGGTGGTGGGTTCTCCTTCTTTGGAACTTTTAAAACAGAGGCTGGGTAGCCATCTGGCGGACAGTCTGATTCTGTGAAGGCTTAAGGGGGTGGCAGGTGACAGTGGATGAGCGATAGGGTGGTGAGAGTCCTGCATAGTGCAGGGGGTTGGACTAGATGACCCATGAGGTCCCTTCCAATATTATTCTGTGATGCTAAGAAAACTTCCTTCTGTGGAAGAGGTTCTTCTTCTGGAACAGGCTTCCTCAGCCAGGGCTTCGTGAAACCCTGGGGCTCCTTGAGGTCACTGGACGGTTTCCCAAATGGGTGGGGATTAACTCTGATTGGTCTTGATTCGTGTCCAGTGGGCTTTTGACACCAAGCTCTTCTTGGAAAGCTACTCATGCACCCAAACGTGGCTTTCCACTGACGAATAACCCTTTGAGTAGCAGGTAAAGCGCTCTCTCTCCCAACTCATCTTTTCCAGCAGGCAAGAATCAGATTTCTCAAAACCAAACAGATTCCAGCTGAAACGTAATATATTTTACGCTGGCATTCTTCTTGGACATGCACGGCGCATTTGAAGTTTCGAACAGATACACACTGGGTGTTAAATGCCCTGTGCTCTAAGAGGGGGAGGGGAGCTAACGGGAAGAAAAGGAACCAACTGGCAATGTCAAAATGAGATGAATAAGCAAACTGTCTCTTTCTCGAAAAAAAATATATTGTTCAGAAGCAGCTGGGTAAACAACTCGCTTTCAAATATTCCTGATTCCGCCGGAGCGGGAATGGAGGGGGGGATCATATGTACACTTCTAAACTCAGAAGATCTTGGCCTTCTCCTCATGTGTGGGCATGCTGGAGACAGAACACGCGTGTGTTTCTGATTTTCACATAATCAAGGCAGATTCACTCTAGCTAATGCCTTCTAGCCTAAATGCATTGCTGGACTCCTACCAAGTGGATTTTCCCTCTTCCATCCTTCGCTAGGGAAATATCAGTGAAGCCAGTTCTTCTTGTCGCTTTACTTTTGATGTTTATTTTTCTTTGCTTCCGGTATCGCCCACCTTCCTCTCCAGCCAAGGTGGCACACCCAGTTCTCTTCTCCATTTTACTCTCACCGCAAACCTGTGAGGTAGGTAGAGACTCTGAGCGTTTGACGCAGGTATTTTCAGCCAGGGGTTTGTGAAACCCTGGGGTTTCCTGACAGCCCTGGAAGGGTTTCCTGAATGGGTGGGATTTAATTACATTATATATATATATTTCCCATTCAGGAAACCCTTCCACATATATATTAAAAATTTAACATTTATTGAGTG
This sequence comes from Paroedura picta, assembly GCF_049243985.1. Taxonomy (NCBI): domain Eukaryota; kingdom Metazoa; phylum Chordata; class Lepidosauria; order Squamata; family Gekkonidae; genus Paroedura; species Paroedura picta. Next base: position 32,804,999 of record NC_135382.1, read on the forward strand.
ATATGACCATATTTGGTCATGTCGACCTGCCGCTCCCCCCAAAAAAGGCCAATGATGGGCCTGGAAGAGGTGGGAAGGGGAGGGGCTTAGATAGGCATGTCCACAGCAATGCTTCCCAATCATATCAGGTCATTGGGATTATCAAATTGCATATCTCAAAGCATGGTGGAACTGGGGAGAAAGAGGAGGTCATGTGAAGAGTTTCTCACGTCAGGCTCTGCAGCAATTTAGTAGCTAGGTCAGAGCAAGGGAATTAAACGTGCAACCTGGAACACCAGTTCATTCTACTTCCGAATGTGTTGGAAGCCAGGCGTTCCAGCTTAAGGACATAAGAAGAACCCCTACTGGATCGGACCAGTGCTGCACTAGTCCAACATCCTGCCTCACACCATGGCCAACCAACTGCCTTCACACCATGGCCAACCAAACAAGGCACAGAGGCCGAGGCCTTCCCCTGATATTGTCTTCTAGCACAGGTATTCAGAGGCTTTCGTAGCCACCCACAGACCTATCCCCCATAAATCTGCCTAATCCCTATTGCTTGAATGATAGATCCGCAAACACGCCATCACCGCCGCCACTGTTTCATATCAGTGAAACCTTTTTCCTGAAACATCCTTCCTTTTCCAGCAAAGACTCTCCCATGTACCAATCATGGGTGGATTGGTAGTTGAGATGCCCAAAGGCCCCCTGGGGTACAGGAGACTAGTGCCTCAGTCTTCAGATGAGGGCCGTTCTCTGGCCGTAACGAAACGGGTATGAGGCAAATCCATCCTAGTTTCATGTCAGCTATTTGCAAGGAGCGGTACGGCCGAGCCCCTCACTTTCCCTATGAACCCTCTAATAAGTCTTCCGTGCATTAAAAAACCCGCTTGTCATATTCACACCAATAAAATTCACATGCAAGGAGCACTGTTTTGTCTCCAAGCTTCTATACCATATCATCCCGTGCATAACCTTAAAATTGAAATGCCATGTCATATTTTCTGCCTTCAGTAGCAAGTGTTATCTTACCTTACATTCTATTATATCATTGTATTTTCTCCATCCTGCTTGATAAGCTGTCAATATTGTTTTGGCAGGAGAAATTTCCATCTTCTGCATCTGATGATCTCTGTGACCTTTAAGCGAGTTGCCAGTGAGATAATTTACTCGCGTTATTGTGACAAAATAATATCTTTTTTCCACTGGGTCACATGACTTGCGATCATTACATGATTCCTAAGGAACGATTAAAAATTTGCACTTTCCTTCTCATCCCCCTCCCTTGTCTGGAAAGGTGGGGAGGGGGGGAGGGATAAGAATTAACACATTCCTTATCAATGCTCTTCCATTGTAAAGAGGGAGAAATAAAAGGTGGTCCTTCATTTAGGACACTCTTTAACTCAACGGCTCATCCCATGATCTCGTTTCCTTTATTTAAAAAGCAAAACGAAATTTATTTATTTGTATGTTCGCTGCTCAGCCTTTCACAGCTAATGTTTTAATACAATTTTTTTAAGCGTCTTGTATTAGCAGAAGGATGCAATCACAGATATCAAGCTTTCTGGCATCTTTTGGCTCTCTGTGCATAACAAAAATGTCAAACAGATTTTAATGAAAGGCTGCATGCTTGTGGGCTATTCACAGTCTGACATGGAATTCTAATTTTCAGATGTCTCTTAGCCTTACTGTTTTTAACGCACAAACATTTGCAATTTGGAATGTTTTATGGTAGACGGAAGGGACTAAATCTACAGCCATGCGGATATGTTTGTATTCCTGAGTTGCTCGTACCAAGCTCTGTTCCAATAAAACACACACATCCTGAGAAGTTTGGCTTAAGAGTTAACAGCTCACATCTAGTTCCAACTTATAAACTTAATTATCTTTTTAACCTAAGGAGTTGAGACTCTCCCTCTGTTTTTCTATTCCTTTGTTTATTAAAAAAATGGTAATCCAGAAACAAGCAAGATGAATGCTCAAAGGCGGGTTGCCTTCAAAGAACTTTCATTTAGCAGAGATCTCTAAAGCCTTACCGTCCAAGATCACTTCAATGTACTGGTTGAAATCCAAAGATGTACTTTAAGTATCACTAAAGGCTTTGGATATATCTGGTGGGATTTCTTCCTTCTCCTCCTTTAAATAATAGTCATGTCTAATGCCACAATTTGCTTTTGAAGTCCCCTAATGTTAAAAAGCTATACCACATTAGACACCCAAACCTTTTCATTTCAGGGGCTTCACAGGCACCAGTTGCAACCTGATTGGGCTGTATATTTACAGTAATCACCTACAGTAAAGTAATCAGCTATAGAGTCCATTACAGAGTGCGCAAGTTGAGTCCTGGATCCCTAACTTGGATAACAGTCAGAGATGTAGGCCTCCCGATCCCTTCTTCAGGACAGCAGATCCCCTGTTCTGAGCCCCTGTTGCCTACCAATCATCACCATTGCAAGCGTGATGATGTCATTTCCAGGAAAACCCAGAAGAAATGGTGGTAGCTCTAGGAATTGCAGGAAATGGTTTACCATTGACTTTCTGGTGATTCTAGAGCTACAGCTGCCAACTGAGTTTTCCTAGGAAGTTTCTGAGACTACCCCCTATCCTGTTCTCACCCCAACCCTTCTACTAGTTGCCAAAAATCTCCAGAATCCAGCCTGACCTGGAGGAAATTCACCGACCATCCTACAGTGAACTCTACAACTTGCATTTTAATATTAACAGGGCAGGTGGGAGGAGGGTCCTTCTAAAGGGGCCCAGCATAGGCCGGTTCACCTGAACAAGGTCCAGTTTCCCAAAAGAAGAAAAGTTGGGTTTTATAACCTGTTTTTCTCTACCCGAAGGAGTCTCAAAGTGGATTACAATTGCCTTCCCTTCATCTCCCCACAACAGACATCTTATGAGGGAGGTGAGGCCAATAGGACTCTGAGAGAACTGTGACTGGCCCAAGACCACCCACCTGGCTGCATGTGGAAGAGAGGGGAATCAAACTCAGTTCTCCAGATTAGAGGCTGCCACTCTTAACCACCACACCACCCTGGCCTATAAATCATGGTGTATAGGAGAAGAGCTGGGTTTTTTACACCCTGCTTTTCACTACATGGCGGAATCCCAAAGTGGTTTACAATTGCCTTCCCTTTCCTCTCCCTACAACAGACACTTTGGGAGGCAGGTGGGGCTGAGAGAGCCCTAAGAGAACTGCTCTGAGAGGACAGCTCTAAAAGAACTCAAGCTCACCCAGCTGACTGCATGTGGAGAAATGGGGAATCACGCCTGGTTGTCCAGATTAGAGGCCATCACTCTTAACCACCACACCGTGCCGGCTCTCAAGTCTATAGGCTAGATTTGGACTAGGTCGGCTTCAGCGTTCCTCCTAGCCTTGCACTTCAAGATGAATAGCTCTTGGGAGAGGAAAGGGAAGGTGACTGTAAGCCGCTTTGAGCCTCCTTCGGGTAGGGAAAAGCGGCATATAAGAACCAACTCTTCTTCTTCTCGCTGCTCTCGAAGGCTAGGTGGATGGCCCCTGAACATTGATCAAAACCATCATGTCTGAATATTCCGTGCCGTTTCCAGTTGGGCATCTAGAACTGAAGCTTTTAAATTTAGCGTGCAATTTTATTCCAAGGCAGTTCAATAGCTCGCGTCCTGAGCGAAAACGCACTCCGACGCTGCCCCGAAGCACACGGATCAATGCGATGCCCTATTGACAAAACTTCCGCTGAAATGCGTATATTTTGGGGGGGGCTCTTTCTTTATTATTGTGTTCATGTATGTTGATTCATAGCAGATTTGTCAATAAAAAAACTGCACAAAGTCTTTATGCTATAAATGTCACTTAAAATTATGACTACGATAACAAATTTTATGGGTGTGTGGGGGGGTCTTCTCTGGGAGGCAGTGGCTCTATGAAGAGGCAAAGAGATTCTGCTGACCTACATAGCGTTGCCCAAAGATTGTGCTACTCATTGATTTATGCTAAACATACATAATAATGTGCCCCATATTTAAATGCAATGAAATGTTGAGTAAGAATGCTTGCCATACTGTACTGGATTGTCTGAGGAGTGTGTATCCACTCGAAGGCTATCCTGGACAATATGAGTTCAGACTAGAATGGTTACCTCCCCCCCCACCCAAAAAAAAGCTATTCAAAACACCATTCAAGTTCACAAATGCGTATAGAAATCTAATTTTTAACAAGTTTCCACTTCCTAACCAGTGTGCCAGTGGGCGCCCACACAGTCCTGCTAGAGCTGTTCTCACACAGCAGTCTTGTCAGAGCTCTCTCAGCCCCACCTACCTCACAGGATGCCTGTGGTGGAGTGAGGACAGGACGGTGATTGTAAGCCGCTTTGGGTACAGAAAAGCCGGGTATAAACCGTCTTCTCCTTCTGTTGGGTGGGAAAGTGGCATATAAATGAGATCAGGCTAGCCTGGACCATCCTGATCAGAGTAAGAGATCTTCAGAGATGGTTTGCCATTGCTTACGTCTGCGTAGAACCCTGGACTTCCTTGGTGGTCACCCGTCCCAGTACTAACCTGGGCCAACCATGCCTAGAGCTGATGAGATCATGCTGACCTGGCCATCCAAGTTAGAACCCAGCCCATTGCTACTGGTCTGCAGTCTTGTTCACCACCCTAAATCCGTGGAGATAAAGAAGGATAGATATGGTTTAAATAAATGAATGGATTACGGTTAGCTAGGGTCCATCCAACCAAGGTCTGATAGCAAACTGGCTTACTAACCAAGGTTAATATTATCTGTGGTTTTGTGTGCTGCATGAATGGCTTAATTCTGGTTTGTTCTCTAGCAGCACCCTTATATAGTCCCCAGCTACAGGGACACCTGGCCACTTAAAAGGTGACGAAGCCAGTATTATTGAGCCAAATCTGTGAGCCAAGTCCTGCTTTCTTGAACTAACTGTAATTAAAATAAACCACATCTGCTGTAGAATCCCAAGATATCTCAAACTCACAGCAGCTGGATACAAAAAAAACCCAGGGCTTCTTTTTCACATTTGTCTGGATGAATTTTCCCTCAGACACACCATATCGCTAAAAACGCAGTTTTAGCCTCAGGAAATCCAACTTGAGATTTCTTGCAAATGTTAGCACATTTTGAACATGAGCTCCATAACACGTGGAGGAGAGAAGATCTGAAATGTATTTGTGTAGGACATCCTTCAACAACTCTTACGGATGGCGGATACATGAAGCTGCCTTATAGCCTCCAGGATCTCAGGCTATTTTCTATATCACCTGTTACCTGATCATTTCAACTGGAGATGCCAGGGATTCAACTGGAGATGCCAAGGACTGAACCAGGGATCTTCTGCATGCCAAGTGGATGGCTCTGCCACTGAACCACAAACCCTCCTCTGAGTGTTTCATGAACTATCAACAGCCATCAACCTTGATGATAACCACTCAGAGGCTGTATTATGCTTCTAGTTGGGTGCAAATCTCAAGGAAGACTGCCACCATTTTGTTTGGCTTATAACCACTCCAAAGGTTTCTGACTAGGCACTGTAGGAGATTGAACATTAGATGAAACGAAGCTCCCTTACACTGAATGACAGCACCCATCCAGCAAGTTCATTATCATCCACTCAGACTGGTAATGGCTCCCTGAGATCTCAGGTGGAGATCTTTCACATCATCTGCTGCCTGGTCCTTTCAACTGAAGATGCTGCAGATTGAACCTGGGACCTTCTGCGTGCAAAGCAAAGGCCATTCCACTAAGCCACACTCGGGCTGCTGGAATCATGGATTTGGAGCTCCTGTTGGTGCTTTCCACCAACTTTTCCTGTCTAGACTCCTACTAGACACTCTCCAATGTTCTTGAAGGTCTCTTGACTGCCCCAAGAGCAGAACTGGGGAGAAGGTCAATGTGCTGGAATAAGAATGAAGATGTAAGGGAGCCGCCCTCCACCCTCTTCCCTGTTCAGTCTAGCCCACAGAGTCAAAACGGGTGGCAGAAGTCTACCTAGGGTGAAGATACAAGGTGCCTAGGGTGAAGATACAAAATGGCCCCTCTACCAACTGGGACATCTTCCCAATCTGGTTGTGAATGACAAAGTAGAACTGATATTTCAGACAGCTTCTGCTTAGGCATGCTGCAGGGCAAGTACACCATTAAGATTCAGATGCTCTTCCTTATTGTCATGTGACACTGTTGACACAACAGAGACCACAGAGGTTGTGTGTTTCTGTGAAGTGCTAAATATTTTCTGTAATCTCTGAATACGAAAGGAGGGAAGTGAAATGGGCTATCTCATCCCGCTATAAGGACAGTCCCCGTGATGTGTTTTCATGATCATTTGGGGAGGACAGAAGGAAAGCACCCCTCTACAGACAGACGTACACAACACAGAAGGATTTCAGCACAACACTGGCAGCCCTGCTCCCGCTGCGCATCTTCCCCCTTCGTGCCGTTTTGTTTCACTGATTTGAGCATGTTCTAATTTTGTCATTCAAGCCATCTGACTCTCCCGGCTTTATACAAACAAAACCTAATTTAGTCAGCGATGTTTTAAGTCATAACAATGACGGATAGCCAAGGTTCAGGTGTGCCAGAATATTTAAATACCTCGTCTACAATCTTCTTTTCCCCCTCCTGAAATAAAAGAGAGGCTGGGTTTTGGTTCTGGGTAATATTCCTCCCCCCCCCACCACCCCTCCACCCCCGATCCTCTGATTAATTATGATTTTGCATCTGGACTCCCCTGAAATAAATAAATCGCTCGTTCTATTCGATATTATTAATTGGTTATTTAATGAGGGATTTCAGGAGCTTTCCGAGGTTACGGAAAAGGGGGGAAAGGCTAGCTCCGTTCTGTTGCCTTTTTGTATCTTATGAAGGTCGCAATAAGAAGTGATTGTTTGGCATAGCAGCCGTGAATTATGCCACACAGACAAGCTTTTAACCTATGTGCCTTCGCTGGGAGCGAAGCACACATGGCTTGGCTCCTTTTAAACAGTCCTCTATTGAAGAGGATTCAATCACCGTAATGAATCTGAAGCCAAGCGGCAATCTTCTCCACTGAAAGAATGTCTAAAAGATTGTCGAATTTGTAAAACGAACAGCTCGCAGACTAAATGGGTTGTGTGGGAGAATCAATTATGGCGGGGCTTGCAGTAGTCATAATATTTAGTACATAGCAGAATGGTGTTGCAGGTACAATGCGAGGAGCTGGGTGTTTCTCTCCTCTCTCTCTCTCTCTCCCCCCCCCCTTCTTTGTATTCTGATTTCCCTCCACCTTTACTTTGCTGCCAAGGGACACATACACAACTGCCAACTTAGCCAATCGTCAAGAGCTAGTTAGGACCAGACTTAAGTCAATTTTTAAAAGTCCATCTTCAGCGGGAAGGGTGAGAAGCGGGATCCCTAAGCCCCTGGCTGTTTAATAGGGACTGCATTTAAGTGGGCGCTGGATCATCCAGGGCGGGAGGGAGAGAAAGCACAAGCAACCTGCAAGAAGCACGCCGTGCTAAAAAAAAAAATGCAATCAGAGCCAAAGTGATCCTTTCCTACTCCCAGCCCAGGTCCAGTTTCTTACTGCTTCCTTATTAATACAATAATTATTTCACTCCGACAGCAGCATTTATAACCATCTAGTCTGTGTCCAACTGCCCATGTTTCCATTAATCAAGGGACCTGAGGACGACTGCCATCATTTCCACTGACGATGACTTATAGGTTCATTGCAATTCGCTTAAATGTTATGGCGAGCCAGACAGCTGTGGGCAACAAAAAGACAGCATGGCGCTGGGTTAATTTGTTGCATGCTCCGAGTGGGGGGTGGGGGGTGGGATGAGAGGAACGGTCGCCAAAGCAACTGGACTCTGTGCCGCATGGCCCCTTGGATAGACTTGTCAAATGTCATGGTTTGGCCCAGTCTTTTTGTGTCTCAGCTGCACGCTTGGACAAAAACCCAGTGCAGGAACTAAGCACAACTGATGAGCGATTGGGTTTCAAGAAGAGGGTGAAAGTAAATTTGAGTCCTTACTGGTCTCGTCTCTCTTGTGGGCCCAAAGTAGAAGATGTGAGGGTCACTTCCTTATTGGGAGGCCATACTGGGCTGTGTCTACCTTGTGTTCACTCCTGGTTTCAAGGCATCAGATCAGACGTCTGATTATTTGTACCAAACAAAGATCCCACCTGGACAGGACAGCTGTAAATACAATTTGGTCCAAAGCCTGGCAAATACCTGAACAAGGTAAGTAGATGAGTTAAAAATGGGGGAATCAACAAGGGCCCCAGACTGGGAGTATGAAACAGATCAGGGGGTTCTAGAAGAAGAAGAAGAAGAAGAAGAAGAAGAAGAAGAAGAAGAAGAAGAAGAAGAAGAAGAAGAAGAAGAAGAAGAAGAAGAAGAAGAAGAAGTTGGTTCTTATGTACCTGAAGGAGTCTCAAAGTGGCTTACAATGGCCTTCCCTTTCTTCTCCCCACAACAGACACCCTGTGAAGTAGGTGAGGCTGAGAGAGCCCTGTATCTGTTCCTGACTGCAGCTTCAGCCCTCACTCTGAAAAGATCCTGGATGGCCTGCTCAAACCTGTTGGGGACGTATTTTTAACAGGCATTTAGTCATTGATATCTCGCTTCCCTCCCCAGCCAGACTCAAAAAAGCTTAGAGCAGGGGTAGTCAAACTGCGGCCCTCCAGATGTCCATGTACTACAATTCCCATGAGCCTCTGCCAGCGAATGCTGGACATCTGGAGGGCCACAGTTTGACTACCCCTGGCTTAGAACATGGTTTTCTTCTGCATTTTCTCCAGGTGGTAAGCCAGGTTGAGAGTTTGTGATGGGCTCCAGGTCCGCCTACAAGCTTCAGTGGTAAAAGTGGTGGTTTGAACTGGGGTCTCCCAGAAACCTACTGCTCCACTCCGTCCACTAAGCCACACCGCAGAGGAAATCTGTGTGTAGAGCTGTGTGCTTCCTTCACAGGCCATCTTCTAGGCTAATTTTCATTGAAGACTGATTATGGGCACATTGCTAGGCCCCAAGTCTACCATTTTAAAAGGTGACAGGAAAGATCTTCCTCTACCACAGACACTGGAATGCTACAACCAGTTGTAGTACAGCAGGCTTTCACAACTTTTGTAAAACCCTGTGGTTTCTTGATAGCCCTGGAAGGGTTTCAAAAATGGGGAGGGGAAATTAATTATTTGTTAATATATTTTAAAATGTGTTAAACATTTATGGTTAGGACCATAAATGGCCTGCCTCCCTCCTCCCAAAATGGCCAATGATGGGCCTGGAAGGGGTGAGAAGGGGAGGGGCCCCAGGTGGGCATGTCCCCAGCTCTGCTTCACAACCATATTGTGCCACCTTTGGGGTTCCTTGAAGCCTGAAGAATGTTTCAGGAGGTTCTCGATGGTTGAGAAAGGCTGCTGTAGAACATATGGCACTTGTGGGACCAAAAGCCTCCAACTTTGCATTGAGTATTTGGTTGCCAACCTCCCAGTAGAGCCTGGAGATTTCTTGGCATTACAACTTATCTACAGGTTACCAAGTTCAATTCCCCTGAAGATAATGGCTGCTATGAAGGATAGAATCTGTGCTATAGTACACCTCACCGAGGTCCTCTCCAAACTTTGGTCTCTCCCCCAAATCTCCCAGGATCCCTTAACCTGAAGGTGGCAACACTGATGGTACATCTGGCATGCATCTTCAAAGCTCGATTTCTTCTCTGGGAAGTTTGGTTTCTCAATTTCGATGGGGGAAGACAATAGAGGCTGTTCGGGATGTTGACAGGCAAATTTGAAAGTTCGGGAGGCGAAAGTCAGCAAGCAAATAAAGGGGCGCTGATTGTTACAAAGCATAATCGTTACCACCACCCCCCACCCCCCCGGAAAGAATAGCTTGCCTGTCATGCTGCCCAAAGTTTCATCTTGCTGGCCAGCTGCAATTTAAAAAAAAATGTGTCTCACTGCTGTCTTCTGGCCAAATTCAAAAATTGCCTCTTTTGAATTCACGGGGGGGGGGGGGGATGCAGGTGGGTGTGACATCTTTAGCTGGCCATTAATTAGTAGCCATTGTTGGTGGCTGAGCCATGCCAAGGCTCAATGGAGATTTTGGCTGCAATTCGAAGGGCGCTTGCCTAGGAGTAAGTCCAACCAAATATGAGGAATTTAGTTCTGAGTAGACCTGCTCCATCAGAATAACCACTGTCCATCCCAGCCAGGACAGATGTGCAAGAGTCCCCTAAAAGAGCCCTGCAACTCATTAAGGGTAAAAGCAAGTCAACGGAGTTCGAAAATAAAGAAACCGCACCCGGAAATGCCAGATATAAAATTCCCAATAAGCACCATAGATGGTAGAAAGGGTGTCCCTTTAATAAAATCCCTCCTTATTAAAAAGTGTTAACAAGCGTACGCTTTTCAGGTTTTAGACAATGTAATGTGATTTATTCGAAGAAATGCTGATGATTAGACATTAAATGGCACTAAATATTCCACTTCCTCTGCACCGCCTGATAAACTGGTTTCATTAACATTATAAGTAACAAAAGTTTCCATTTCAGTCGGCCCGGTTTTTGTTTTCAACGCAATCTCAGCTGCAGATGCAACAACACTCTGAAATTCATACTGTAGCACCCGCATTAAGTCATCGTAGCCATGCTTCCAAGCATATGGCTCTATATGTTGGTTTAATTAATAATTTCTATTTTCGGGGCATCATTTATAGAACAATTTGTTGTAGCTCTTACCTCTAGGCTTAAGCTGGCCCAACCCCATCCTCCAACCAGGATACGAACAATGAAACTAAATGCCTTACATTTGCACTTCATCCGGTACAAATAAATGATCTCTCATCGTTAGGGTGTGCCATTTATTTTTCATGCCAGAAATGGTGCGCATTTCCACGTCATTCTTTTGTGTGTGCCTTCATTCTTGTTGTTTTGCTTGTTTTGTTTTCACTTCCCACTGGTTTGAAATGGCAAATGCATTTCCAGTTTTTTTTGGTTTTCCATCCAATATGGATGACCTTTCCCAGGACTGGACCCTTTACACTAAAGACCAAATGTTTTATGAGTATGTGGTAGAGATCATTTTGAGTAATGGTCCATTTTAGACATGGAGAGATGTGTGAATAAACAGAATCAAGGAATTTGTCTGAACATACAGGATCAGCAGTGGAAAAGCAATATATATTACAGAAGCATTCACTTCTGTTGTAAGACTCTTTGATTGTGGAAGTTTGATAGGTTCTGTATCAATTTCATCCCTCTTGACCTTCTCCCTCTGATTCTGACTTCGGCTTGAATTCTCCAAATCAGAGAGTCAGGCGCCATGGTAATCAACTAATGAATGTGTTCATTCATTTTCATTGTCCTCATGAGAGCATTCCCCTTTCATTTTCATTGTCCTCTTGAGAGCAGTGAATGGGGCTTTACCATTTGGGTTTTATGTTCCTTTCAAAATGGATGCCCATCTCGCATGGAGATTTGGAACTCAAAGCGGCCCCTGGATCTGAAAAGACTGAAGATGACTTAGGCTCTTGGGAAGAGTTCCACCCCAACAGACAATGTGGTTTAATCCAAGAGGCATTCCCAGAATCCTTTGAAATGAGAATGCAAGAAGAGCCCTGCTGGATCAAACTAATGGTCCCTCAACTACAGCATCATGTTTGACACAGTGACCAACCCATGGCCCTAGAAGGCCAACAAAAAGGCAGAGACCAAGGCCTTCTTCTGATGTTGCCTCCTGACATTAGTATCCATTGGTTTACATTCCTGTTGGTCACTATGCCCGGTAGCCATACCTAAGGTATGGGTTGGGTTGGGAAGTAGTTAGCCTTAGAGGGAGCGTTTGGGCTACGGCATGGTAAGAGTCATGGTTGGGAAAGGTCATGAGATGGATAATTGTTTGTTACATAATTTGAACTGTAAAAAGAACTGAAAAAAATTAGGGATTCATATTGGGTTAATTTTAGGGTTGTTGTTGTTGTTGTTAGGTGCGAAGTCGTGTCCGACCCATCGCGACCCCATGGACAATGATCCTCCAGCCTTCCTGTCCTCTACCATTCCCTGGAGTCCATTTAAGTTTGCACCAAATGCTTCAGGGACTCCATCCAGCCACCTCATTCTCTGTTGTCCCCTTCTTCTTTTGCCCTCGATCGCTCCCAGCGTTAGGCTCTTTTCCAGGGAGTCCTTCCTTCTCCTTTTTAGGGTTAGGGTTAGCTAAGTTACGGGATGGGTAGTGGTTAGATTTTGAGGGAGTTTTAGGACTAGGAAGGTTGGGATAGGCCATGAGATGTATAAATATTCTTTTACATTATTTTAAAGGTAAAAAATATGTTAAAAATTAGGGAGACCTTAGATACTCCTCTAACAGGATGCTAGCGGGAAACACCTGGGCCAATTCTACCCTTGTTGGATAATGCACTTTCAGTGTGCTTTTGCAGCTGGATTTTCCTGTGTGAAACAGGAAAGTTGACTTCTAAAGTATATTGAACAGACATTTTGAACAGGTTCGGAATGGGCTTTGGAGAATGGCCATTCCACACGTGTGACAATCTGAGATTGTTCAGCCTGGTATCTCCTGGAATCTTGTGTGTGGTTCTGCTAAGAATGATTAAAACTGGACAGTGCTTTATCAGTATCCCTCAAAGCCTCACTGCTCCTAGAAAAAGAAGAAGAGTTGGTTCTTATATGCCACTTTTCCATACCTGAAGGAGGCTCAAAGCAGCTTACAATCGCCTTCCCATTCCTCTCCCCACAACAGACACCCTGTGGGGTGGGTGAGACTGAGAGAGCCCTGACATTACAGCTCGGTCAGAACAGTTTTATCAGTGCCCTGTCGAGCCCAAGGTCACGCAGCTGGTTGAATGTGGGGGAGCGCAGAATTGAACCTGGCATGCCAGATTAGAAGTCCGCACTCCTAACCACTACACCAAACTGGCTTTCCTAGCCATCACTGCTACTGCTTGGGCATTCAGGCTGGGCCTGGTTGATAGAGAGGAGCCCAAACTGCAGGGAGGGGGGATTCTGAAAGGCAGATTTGTAAAGGTCAAACAATAACTCCACTTCAAAGTTCTCAAAAATCTTGCAATGTCTCTAGAAGCGAAAATGCTAAACTCCCCAGAGCCGGACAGACTAGGAGGAGATATTCATGCCTCTCTCCCTTTTCAACTCAAAAGTAATTTCCATATTTCAGAGACTTGCCATTGTCTCTACTCACTGCTGAAACAAAGATGGGGTATTAGCTTTTCCTTCTCCTGCTGTGAAACCTGAGACTGGCAGAACAAGCGTCACTGACACAAGGAGTCCTAAGAACATTAAGGATGGACTTCCATCTCATTGGCTGACCTCTAGGGGGGAGTGGGTCTTTCTTATTTGTTTTCTCCAGTGATGGTGTTATGTGGTGTTCCCATCCGGACTTCTGAATCAACAAAACCAAACACAACGGACTGTTCACAAAGAGAAGTTTCATTCTCTCTGAAGTCGTCAGCCGCTTCTTCCAATGCAAAGTTAACATGGCCGCCATACAAGGAATGTCTATTCTTGTCAAAAGATACTTTGCCAGCTATTTTCACATCACACCACCCAAGAACTGTGGAATATGGATGAATGTCTATGGCAGGCTTTCTCAACCAGAGTTTTGTGAAACCCTGGGGTTTCTTGAAGGTCCTGGAAGGGTTTCCTGAATGGGTGGGAGTGAATTAGTTTGTCAAACATTTATCATGATATGACCGTATGTTGTCATGTTGACCTGCACCCCTCCTCCCAAAATGTCCAATGATGGGCCTGGAGGGGGTGGGAAGGGAAGGGGCCCAGGTAGGCATGTAAATAGCTATGATTCCTATTTTCAGGAGATCAGGGCTGCAGCAGGAATGTAGAGGCAGGGAATTTATGTACTGCTAACCTAAGTGCCTTCTATTAACAGAATTTAGCATCAACCCATTGTACATAACTTTACTCCCTCTTTGCCTATGTCACATCACTCCGCAGCAGGTTACAATGAAGAAATTGGAGGTAGTACTATTGGTATGACCTACATTGGTCAGATCATGACCCTCCTGCAGAAGATAAGATGAAGCCAACATCAAGGCTGTAAGATGGAGCCAAGTTGGGAAGGTAGATGGCAACATGGCCCAATGTTACGTTAGAAGCATGTGTTTGATCCTCCCATTATCCATGTAATGTAGCTTATGAGATCCCCTCTGTTTTTGCCATCTTGGAGTGGGTGGGAGAAAGCAGATGATTAATACCCCGATTTTTTTTGCTAGCAGTTTATGCTGCATTTGCTGGGTTACAAGATTTGCAAGACTGTCCCACCCTTTCCACAGCGGCATTAGTTTGGAGTTAACCTAACAATATCCAGCCAAGTAGACTTTGCCCGTTCCTCTTAAGTCAATTCTTTGCAAGGAAGGCAGCATGGTATAGCCTGATCTCCTCCGTCAGTTAGTTAAAATCAATTAAATCTTTAAAAAATATATATTAAATCCCCACTCCCCACCCCCAACTGGAGCCACCCTTCTAAGCTCTGGAGTAACCCTGGTTGAAAATGACCGGGTTAAGCCTTGAGGGACTCATGTCTTGGCCGTACCACCTCAGATGGAGGCCTCAAAATGTCCTCTGCCCAAAATGCCATGCTCAGAGAAAACCACTCATTTGGGGGAAAGGGGTCTAAGCATTCGCCTGGACTTGCTAGTTTTCAGGATGGAGGGATTCTTTTGAGTGTGCATATACGTGCAGAGAGAAGCATTCAGTTATATGACCCCCCACTTCCTGCCATCTCAAATGGCATGTCCCAGATGCCAGTTTACCACCCAGCCATGGCAGTCTGTCCCTCTGGACTGTGCGTATACACCCGCAAGTATTTTGCCGGATATACATATATATATATATATATATTTTGCTGTTTGTTTACACACCGCCTCTGCTTTTCCCTTGATTGGGAGGCATCGCCAAGTGGCCAAGGAGGGGTTTTTGCTGTTGACATTTCTGCATTAGCTGGCTTTTGTCAATCTTGGCAGGCTCAGAAATTCTATCTTAAGGGCTGCTCTTTATTAAATTTGCAAGATACAAAACTGTGACTGACAAATAGTCGCTTTTCTTTTGTGAATGCATAAATAATAAATACGCCGCTCTAAAAATAATTAAAATATTGCTCAAATTTAAAACATGGCGGAGAACGGTGGGCGAGGGGTGGTGGGGGGGAAGGGCGTGAGGTAATTTCCAGACAGCTTTATATTTTAAAAACGAGAGAGGCAGAGAGAAGGAGGAGGAGGAGGAGAAAAGAGAGAGGGCAGCTGCGTCTTGTAAACAACTTAGAAAATGCGACTCCTCAACGGCTTTTGACAGCCTTCAATATTAAAAAGGAGGTTGAAGGCGAAAAAGGAGGGCGAGAGCAGAGAACGACCTAAGATGTTGAAGTGTCTGGGGGCCAAAAAATGTGGATGAAATTACAAGCAAAATAAATGATGATTTGGTGCCATTTAAGGATTCCCTCCCCCTCCACACACACACACACACACACACACACACACACACAAATTGGGCCTCCTCCTCTGCTGCAGGGTCGCTTGCACTGTGAAAGCGGGGAAGAAAACGTGTCGGGGGAAAAACTTTTGTCCGGCAGGCTGTTCTGTGGCAACTCCTTTATTTGGGGACTCGGTGACATAATTCCTACTTTCTTTCCCACCAGCCATTATATATGATAAATAAAACAATGCCGTAGAAACAGTGAAATCTCTCATCAGTGTCTTCGTGAAAAGGGTCTGGATGAATGAGCCTCAAAAATCAAAGGCAGATTACATGAGTGACCAATGTATCACCCTCCATGTATTGAGCATAGCCTTTGTAAAGTTAGAGCGGTAATAAAAAGTGGTATTGTGCGCCGTGAAAGGCTGTGTGGGTCTGTGCATGACTAATCTGTCTTTCTGCATTATTTTATTCAATCTTCTCTGACTTTATGCCTTTGACATTTTTGCTACACTCAGTAAATTTGAGTGAATAGGCAATTTTAAAGAATTTTTATAGGGCTTCAGAGGAGTCATATGCAGACTGTATCTTTGTTCAGATTTAACAGTTTAAATATTTCCTTTGTCTAGGATGCAGAGAAATCTTTAGCCTTCCCCCTCCCCAAAAAAAAGAGAGAGAAAAAAACACACACACACAAAGAAAGAAAAAGAAAGGAAGAGAGGGAGGGAAAATGGATTCAGGGAAGAAGGGCAGTTTTTAAAAATATCATAGCACCATGTTTTCTCTTAAGACAAATATGGGTCAGATACAAGTGGCTTAAACATTCATTTCCTGCTGTAATAAGTAAAAGGATCCCCCTTTTAGGTTTAGGACTGGCTTACACAAACACCCCCCCCCCACATGTTAAAACTTCAGCCAATTAAAAGGGAAAAAATGCCTGCCTATTTTGAACCAGGCAACTAAATTGTACATACGCTTGCTCAGAAGTAAAGGTGAGTGCATAAAGACTTACTCCCCTGTAAATATCCATGGGACTGCAGCCTGGACCCCAAACATGACTTTGCTTCACCTGCCAACTGAGTTTGAAAAGCTACAACAAATATTGCTGCTTCTTGTTAGTTATGGAAAGGTTACCATATTTGGGGGGGCGGGGTGCCCCACTGCTTTTGCCGCACTGTGCAGAAGCCCTTACCTGGAGAATGTCAGAAACTTTCATCTCAGGAGAACTTGCGTTCAAACTGTTAAGGAGTTCACCTTTGATAGCTGAAAAGAAATCCCTCTTTTGTTTCTCAAGGCAAATTGGAGGGCTGTGTGTGATTCACAACACCTGGAGTAGTTATTGACACTGCTCAGATGTTACCAGTTCTGCTTGAAATGCTTCCAGATTCTAAAAAGCTGAAGGCTGGCCTGCAGGGGGGAAAAGTTTTAGGTGGGGCCTGGGGATCCCTTGAAATTACAGCTCATCTCCAGACTGCAGAGATCAGAACTCTGGGAGAAAAAGAGTGTTTTGGAGGGTCAGCTCTATGAATAGAATCAAATGAATCCTACCTGCTACAGGGAATGAAGGAGGAGTGAAAGAACTGGATCCCCTGGATTCTGAAGTCCCACTGAAGGAAAGAACTCATGCCCCATAATTATAGGGGGCATAGACAAACTCCCAGAGCTGCTCTGAATACAATGAAGCAGGTTTTCTCAACCAGGGTTCTGTGAAACCCTGGGGTTTCTTGACGGCCCTGGAAGAGTTTCCCAGATGCATGGGAGTTAATTTTTAATATATATTTTAAATTTGTTAAACATTTATCAGGTGACCACATATGGTCATGTTAACCTGCTCCCCCCCCCCTCCCAAAGTGGCCAATGATGGGCCTGGAGGGGGTGGGAAGGGGAGGAGTCCCAGGTGGGCGTGTCCACAGCTCTGCTCCCCAACCATATTCTTGAAGCCTGAAGAATGTTTCAGGGGTTTCTCAATAGTGCAAAAGTTGAGAAAGGTTGCGTTGAGGTCTGCTCTGTGTCCGATGAAAGGAACTTAGAACCTGGAAAACGTGTACCCTGATCATCTTCTTGGCCTCTAAAGATGTTCCTGGTCTCAAAGCTAACTTTTCTACTGCACACCAGGATGGCTTCCTTCTGAAACTATCACGGTCCCAGGTTCGGAGTCCGGTGTCTCCAGTGAAACGGTCTCAGCCAAGGGGGAGTAAACCTTTCCACGAGGAGTCAGAGAATGACTATCAGCGAAAGGAGGCCAAGCTGTGTTAGAAGCGCTAATGGTCTGACTCAGTATACTGTCATACCTGGTCAAAGCATATAACCGAGCTCTCGAAAAAGAAGTCGTTTAAAAACCAGGGCAATGGTAAACTCTGCCCAAAAGAACGCTAAAACAAAATCACAGCGGAGGAAACGGAGAGGGGATGCATTTAAAACTGATTTGTGAGCCACCGTGTATCCACGAGGAAAGGCCGGAGATATAAACCTTATAATGAATAAATAAAAATAGATGGACTCACGTTGCATTGTGGTGTGGAGACATTTTTGTACGTTTGGGTGAGAGGCAAAGAGTGATGAGGAGACATAAAAGGCAGATCATTCCTCATTTCAAACTAGGCATGCCTGTGTGTAAAGGGTCGTCGAGTCGCGACTGATTTATGGCGACCCGGCATGGTTTTGGGGCAAGAGATGTTCACAGGTGGTTTGCCATGGCCTGTCTGTGCCTAGCAACCTTGGACACCCTTGGTGGTCTCCCATCCAAATGCTATTTAGTTCAGTTAGGATGCGAGTTCACTGCAAATTTCATTTGGTCATGCAGATGGTGCTGAAAGATTATGATGGGTGATCAAAATATATTCGATCAGCCTTTCTCGACTTCATTACCATCGAGAAACCCCTGAAGCATTCTTCAGGCTTCGAGAAACCCCAGAAGTGGTACGATGGTCATAGCACTCAATAAATGTTTAACAAATTTTAAAAATATGTAAAAATAATTAAGTCCCTCCTGTTCATGAAACCCTGGTTGAGAAAGTCTATATTAGACAGACCCTCTGCACCTGTAAAAGGCCCCCAAGTTCAGACCCTGGCATCTTTAGGGCAAAATGTTGTTCTCAAGTATCAGAACGACAACATTTGAATCCAATGCCACCTTTAAGGCCAACAAAGATTTATTCAAGGTGTGAGCTTTCGAGTGCATGCACTTGAAGGCTCACACCTTGAATAAATGTTTGTTGGTCTTAAAGGTGCTTTTGGACTCAAATTTTGTTGTGCTACTTCAGGCCAACACGGCGACCCATTTGAATCTATCAAGTATCGGGAGCCAGCTTGGTACAGTGGAGTTGTGGTCTCTAATCCGGAGAACTAGGTTTGATTCCCCACTCCTTCTCCACATGAAGCCAGCTGGGTGACCTTGGGCCAGTGACAGTTCTCTTAGAGCTCTCTCAGCCCACCTATCTCTCAGAGTGTCTGTTGTGAAGAGGAAAGCGATTGTAAGCTGCTCTGAGACTCATTTGGGGAGCAAAGAAAGCAGAGTATAAAATAACAGCTCTTCTTCTTTTGTCAGTCTGAGATCCAGGAGGGCAGCAGCCAATTAGAGGACGGGGAACACAGAGCTAGACACACAGTCTGCACGGGCTTCGTCTTTTCATATCAGCCTTACGCAGATCTTTGGAGCCAAGTTCTGAAACAGCGATACCATGTCATGCAGTAGAAACACCGTCTCTGCAACATTCATCCTATCCAGAGACCCTGCCGCCATTAACCTTTTGACGAGACCTAAATGCAATAATCATATATCTCAAAGACCCTTGGAGAAAGGGGTATTTCATCTCAAAGCAGGGAACTCTGGCCTCGTACCGACATTATACGACATTATACGAGCTCTGTCTAAGTTGAAATTTGCCTCGGTGTCTCGTGTCCCAGCCGAAAGGGTCAAAATTCCACACCATCACACTAGGCAGAGTGTGGAATTCTGTCCGCTTGGCACCGCTTAGAGAAATACTGCACCGAAGAGGCTGCGAATGCCTTTAAAAATCCGGGGCAGAGGGAAGATGCCCTGTAAAGATACGGGACAAGGCAACAAATCGATAGATCTGTTCTAGATCTCTCAGGTAGTTGATAGATCTCTTATAGAGGCTCCTTCTTGTCCAGCAAGCTTCCCACATTCCCGGGGTTGATCCCACCGAAAGAAATATGTGACTTTTTTTTGCTCTTTCCGAATTATTATCATAAAAGGATGGATAAACAACGAGAACGTGCCGCTGACAATTAGCTCCACGGAGCGGTTTCCCATTGATTTATAATGTTAAACATTTCGGCTTGATCGACCCCTCTAGGTATAAAGAAAGGGGAGAGACAGAGAGACCCCCCGTTTGCAAATTTTATTTTTAATGATGAAATGGCTCTCTCTCTCTCTCTCTCTCTCTCTCTCTCTCTCTCTCTCTCTCTCTAGGACCCACCCCAGAAATAAATGTTTGCCAACTTAAAGGAATCCTTTCCAATATTAGTTATAACCCCCTTGAAATGGCATTTGCATTTTTATAACCTTGTTACTTAAAAGTGAAACAGGAGAGGCAAAGACTTTGTGATAGCGTTCTCCCTGGGCTTTAATTCCAGCCTGAGTATTTTATGCTTGAGAGCCCCTTATGATGCTGTAACTAACCTCAAACCTGGAACAGCGGGAGGGCAACAAACCTCCGAATACAGCAATGTCATGCTTTACAGGCATACTCTCCACAACAGCATGAATGAGGGGGGGGGGGGGGGAGAAACCCGGTTGCCTAGGAAACACTCTGGTCTTAGTAATTATTACTGTAACTGTCTACACACCCCACCTATAACAGAAATGAATAATAAATTATCATCCCTGACTGGCAGCTTTCTGTTGTTCCTCCTGCTCAGCACTGCTACCTACTGGCATGCAAAATTAACTACATGCAAGGGAAGAAACATGTCGGAGCTGCATCAGGGAGGCTAGCCTGAAGCGACCGGGAGACAGTCCAGGCCCCGAGAAAGGCTTCTTTTCTGAGAGGAGTGTCGGTATGGAAACATAGGTTGGATCCAGCCAGTTTATACCCTCGGCCTTGCTCCTACTGGGAATTTTCTTCCCCCGAGTTTCCCCTGGTCCTTGCTGGCGATGGTAAAATGAGCCTGTGTGAAACGCCACTTCTTGGACCCAAGCAAGAGGGGTGTCCTCACATGGGGTGGGCAATGCTGTAGGATTCTCCTAAGACTCTATGGTTTAATCATAGAGCTTTGGGCAAATCCTAGAGTGCCCCCTTCATGTGATGACATCACTTCCAGTTTTGCACCGGAAATAATGTTCGTGGGACCCTGGTGTGCCTGTCCTTCCCCCCTCCCCTCAATTCCTCCCAGAAGTTTGCCAGCTGAGGCTGGCCACTCTATCTGGTTACAGCCCCACCCCACGTGGCTTTTGCAGATATAGACCCTCGAGGGTGCTCAGCACAGCCTTCTTACTAAGCCAAAGCAGAAAAGCTGTTTGGATCCTGCATCACAACTTTTGAGATCTTGCAGAACTGCTACCAACTGAAATAGAGGATACCAATGGTCTGACTTTGTACTTTGCTGATCTAAGACCCTGTTAATAAATACTGATTCTGGTCCGACTTGGGTCTAAAGGCAGCGATGGATGTTCATGTGAGAGAGATCTGTCTAGTGTATACTCTTCCCTGTCAACCCCTCATGAGCCTTGCCTGCCATCGCTATATATTATTTTCATTAAAAGGAACGGAAAGAAAGCAACCCTGTTCCCAAATATCTCTAAAAGTGGCAAACCAGTATGATGCAATAATTTTGGTGTCGAACTGCAGCCTGGGAGAACTGGGTTTGAATCCCCCTCTCAGCCAAAGAAACCCACAACGTGACTTTGGGTACTCTACTCAGTCTAATTTACCTCACAGGGCTATTGTTGTGAGGGGAGGGGGAAATGGAGGAGGGGAAAATGACACAATAGGTTCCCACTAAGGAACGGGGTTGAGGATAAATAAAGCAAATTCTTCACATTTTGGATGAATTCGTACAATATTTTCGGTGCTCACCTCAAAGAAGTGAGATGTAAGAAGTGACAAATGCAGGTTTACAGGCATCATACTTTGTTAAGGAGCCAGCAAAGACAGAAAGGGTGCAAACTCATAGTGCCTTTCATGCAACATGTGAAACACCTGCCATTTCCCTAAAGCAGGCTTTCTCAGTCAGGGGTTTGAGAAACCCTGGGGTTTCTTGACGTCCCTGGGTGGGTTTCCCAGATGGGTGAAAGTTAATTGATTTTTATATGTTTTTTTAAAATTGTTAAGCATTTATCGGGCATTAACCGCCACTTCTGGGGTTTCTCAAAGCCTGAAGAATGTTCCAGGGGTTTCTCAATGGTAAAAAAGTTGAGAAAAAAAATGCTCTAAAGTCATGTCACCTGCCTTACACCAGTGTCATTATACACTGCCATAAATTGGACTTATGTCTATCTGATTATCTGGGTTTTTGGATAAACGTACATCTTACCCTTTGCCAAAAACGGCCATTTAATATTATAGAACCCAATCCAGCATGAAATTGTTATAAATAAAACCCTGTCCAGTAGTTTTGATCAATTAAACTCCATAATTAACAAAGATGCTCCATTCATCTTAGGCTGTCTCATTTGCAGTGGAATATTAAAGAACTTCCACTGGAAGACGAGTTTGTTTAGAAATTAGAACACACTTGGTGATGCGCTGGATTTGATTTAAAAGACACAGTGGGAGTTGGCAAAATTCACATATCATGGGGTTAATGTGGGTTAGAACAGAGCTATTTGTAATACAAAAATATTGCATACCAAATACACGCGCGCACGCACTTTATTTTTTTTTAAATCCAAGCTCAGCTTTTGCTATGGCAAAAGCTGAGTAAAAATGAACAACTAACTTGTACGAGACAGCGTCCAAGGTAGCCAAGCTGTGGTTCTCCAGCTGTCCATGGACTACACATACCATAAGCCCCTGCCAGCACCATGGTAATTGTAGTCCGTAGTGAAGGCAGCCTGTTCCTTAGCTTGTGCCCAAGTCTATTAAGACAGGAGGGGAAAGGCCATGGACCTCTTCTAGAGGTCCTGCAGACTCCTGGCTGGGAATCCCTGCCTAAAGAAATGGAGGACAAAACCAGCAGCAGTTCACACATCTTAGCATCTTAGAGGTGGGCCCCACTGCAAAGGTAAAATCCATAATTTCCCATGGGCAGGAAGAGATGAAGATTTAATCGCATTGGGATTGGATCCAACCAGCTTTTTTATTTAGTGTGCTCAAATTTCACTCTTTACTTTGCCTGACCCGGCTTTGGTCCATACAGATCCCATGATCCCCAATATAACCTTTTTGGTTATAGGGTGGTCCCAAAGGGTCTCTTCTTTCACCTTTTCTGCTGGTGAAAAGGGTTGCTCCAACCTACAATCTTTCCAGTCTACATTCCGAAGGGGTACAATCCCGAGAAGGCCGATGTCGGTACTTCGGAAAGAAGACAAGAGAAGCGACCAAGACCGGCAGGAAAGACAAAGGAGGTGGTCGGAGCAGACAAGGGTCTGGAGCGTGCCCCTTTGCCGAGAGGGCCTTCGTTTCCCCGTTGGACCCATTAAGCCAGGGGTAGTCAACCTGTGGTCCTCCAGATGTCCGTGGACTACAATTCCCATGAGCCCCTGCCAGCAAACGCTGGCAGGGGCTCATGGGAATTGTAGTCCACGGACATCTGGAGGACCACAGGTTGACTACCCCTGCATTAAGCAAGGCACTCGCCTCGGCCGGCAGCTCTCTCTGGCAAAACAAGCCAGCAGAGAGCACATCAGCCACACTCCATTGCCTCAGAGGAAAAAAGCAATCAAGAAATTAAGAGAGGGAAAAAAATAAAGAGATTAACGATGCCCTCATTATTATTTAGGTGGCAATGAAGAACCTCTGGCTTGACTGGTAAACAAAAAAAAAAGATGCTCTTCGAGATAGATTTAACATTCCGTAAGACGTACGGAAGACGATAAAAGATTCGGGAAACAGCTTTTCCACAGGCCCCGCTGTCAGGTTACGATACACGATTTATATTCGTGCATATGAACACATACGAATATTCAGAAAGTCTTCACCATGTACATATCTATCACACAACACACACTTGTAGACGACACCATCGCACAAACAAGCAAGGCAGGTCATTCAACAACCTGGGCTGGGCCTGTTGTTTGGGCACGGTTAAGATGAAGCAACCAGCCTTCGCTTCCCATATCCCCTCTGTTCCACTTAAAACCCCAGTATATACGCATGGGGGCTAGTCGTGTACCGGGGGTTATGGTGTGGATCCAACCAGCTTTTCTGCAGATGAAAGAGGGAGGGATTCTCTTCGACCAACCAGAAAGCTTATGTAAGAGATCTTGGGATCTGCAGGCATGAGTTGAGTGCTTCACTCTACTAATACCAACTAGCTAGTGGTCCCTGGTCTCAAGGAGGTACATCTGGTCACAACCAGGGCCAGGGCATTTTCTGCCCTGGCCCCCACGAGCTCCCGGAACATATTCGGGCCTTGCCAGAACCAATGCAATTCCACAGAGCTCTTCCACCAGGCTGTGGGAAGGAGCCAGTGAAGTAGCAACATCTGCCAGGCCCTCCCTATCGAAAAGATGCCCCCAGACCATATTCCAGCTCCAGAAGAACTGAAGACAAATCAAGATAGTTGGTGCTGCTATCCTGTTTTCGATATTAGATGCTATTTGCAATGGCAAACCAGCTCGGAACGCCCCTCACCCTTAAAACTCTATGGGAGGAAGGGTCACCATTTGTCACCTGTTGCTTGACAACACATCTGCCTGGGGTCCAGAGATGCTCAAGAGAATATATATTTTAAGTGAATTTGTTTTAAATATAGCACCCGATCCTGGTCCCAAAACAGGACCAATGGCATTGCTGGCACAACCATCAACATTACCTGTTCCTTCAGGTGTGCAAGATAATGTGGCACTGCAGCTTATGAGACCACAAGCCATTTGTGCAACGCAGTTAAAAAAAAATTACAGGGGTCACCGATAATGGCCAGAAAGAAGAAAAGAGATTATACCCTGCCAGGCTTCAGAGGAATCAATAGGATTTGCAGAGCGTAAGAACGGTGAGGATCAGGACCCGTTTTTCCCCCTAATTAACCAGCTCGGGTAAGATTAGATTAGATCTTAACCCCTTTGTTACTTAAAATACATATTCATAGCTCTCTATTTTATAGATGCACTGCTGCTGGTTACAAAATAGGCCCTACTTTTCTAGGGCATAATTTCATTTTGTTTAGCCAAGAATTCATTAAAGAAGCTATAAATAACCTCCTTTAAATATTTAGCCGTGAATAGAGGGTGGACTGGCATTGATGGCTTATTTTAGTACTAACGCAATATGCTTTAGAGCCATAAAAATCTACATTTCAGCATGCATCAAACTAATGATTAACACCTTCAGTGAGGTTTGTAGGCTCCAGTTACAAAGCATGGGTTTGCAATTACCGTCTTATCTCTGGATAACTAACGGAACCTTGATGAGGGTACCAGAACAGGACGGGGCACGACTACCTTTTTAAAGGAGCGAGGTACCGCTAGACCCAGAACCCTTGTTTTAGAGAAGCCATCTTGCAGAACCAGTTCCACACTTTGTATTAAATCCAACCAGCTTTTCCGCTCGGCTTGCCAGGTCCCCCCTCCTGAATGCCGGCGGTAGAGGGGGGTAGAGTGGCCAGATCCAAGTTGAAATTCCTGGAGATTTGGCGATGGGAGCCTGAGAAGCACAGGGCCCTCAGTGGGGTACAATGCCATGCTGTCCACCCTCTAAAGCAGCAATTTTCTCCACGGGAACTGATCTCGATTGTCTGGAGATGAGCTGGGATTCCAGGGGTTCCCCAAGGCCAACTTGGAGGGGTTTCCTTTGACCACTAAAAGTACTATGTTGGGGATCACAAGACCTACATGGGCAGAAGTCATGTGGCACGAGGGCTTCAGTAAGGAGGAGAATTGGGTGAGATGGAATAAAAAGACCTGGCTGGATCTGAACCCTGGATGAGAAGGAAGACCACATGCTAGTGCCATTAAAGTTAGCAGTATTAGGATGGCAAATGTTCCTTCTCCAATTACGCACTTGTTGCATTTGAGCACCCCCTCACTGGCAGTCTTCAAGCAAAGGTTGTATACACACTTTTCTTGGATGCTTTAGGATGCTTTGGGCTGATCCTGCGTTGAGCAGGAGGTTGGACTAGATGGCCTGTGTGGCCCCTTCCAACTCTATGATTCTATGATTCCCACCCTGTTCCCAAGTTGCTCAGAGTTCTATCATATCCAAGCAAGTTATCTCATGCAAAATATCACCAGGGCCAGCTTCGGAGTTTCTTAAGATACTGGACCAAGTATTTCTCCTCCTTCCCCTTGATATTAGAATATGAGGGAACTCCATGAAATTGGCCAGTTGTAGATTCAGGCCAAGAAGCGCTGGTGCATTGTCAGGAGATGTGAAAAAGCTTTGAAAAGCTCCACGTGGGGGGGGGGGGGCAGCCAACAAGAACACTTTGATTCACGCCCTCTGCAGATGTGATCTGGGACATAAATCATCCTAAGACTATTCCTAGTCGCTCTCCAAAACTTATTCCACACGCTTTGGATAAATCCCCTTTCAATGAGCTTTCGCAGCTGGATTTTCCTTTGCGAAACGGGAAAGTCTGCTTCCAAAGTGCATTATCCAACGTGTGCGGAATGAGTGTAAGACTGTGGCAGCATCTTGTTAATATCTTGCAAATGCGGAGTGTCAAGAAAATCGTCTGCTTCCCTGCCTGCCATTTTGGGAATCCGAAGACTAGTAAAACAGAGGGGAGAGGAAACACTACGGTCTCGGCAGTTTAACTGAACCTGAAGTCCGTGGGCGAACCAAGGTAGCGCGTTCTTACAACAAAGTGTTGTTTAGGAGAAAATCCCATTACCTGGCTCCGCACCCTTTGCCAAGCGGAGGACGCTGCTGTCGTACCCACAGTGCAAACCACTCTTTGTGCAGATGCTGCTGAAGCCATTGATTAAAAGACTGGACTGATGGAACACTTCCTTTTGAGCACAATGACATGCTGCACTTTGAACTCCAGTTGCGAGCTTGAGACATTTCTGTAGCCGCGCTGATCTCCTGGAGTAGCCCATCACAGCCGAATTACATTGCTGAATACACAAAAGAATGGGAGGGTCTATTTAAGCTCCGTTGGTTTAGGGTCCAGCTCTTCTGCTGACGAGCACATAATTTCCATTGACATTAATGGCCGTCTGATGCACAAAAGACAGAAAAAGTGAACCCACTGCTCGACGCTAGTAAAAACAGAGAAGACTGGCTGACAGACAAGGAGATTCTCTTTACCCCGTTCTCTCCTTACGCAAACACTCTCAACATTTGTTGGCTGTTGCCGATTATTTCTTTTTTACTCAAAAAGTTTAAATTTTACAAAATACCATTTTCCATCAAAGAAATGCCCCTGCAATGTACACGAATGCAGCGTTCTGTCTCGTAGATTCTATGCAAGGAAAGTTATCAGAGGTTTTATGCTACTAGGAAGGGGAGGGGGAAAAAAACGATTTGTCAGCAGACACCTAAAAGCGAAACCCTACCGGAAAAAGAAAACAAAAACAAAACAACGGAGGGAGGATGCATAAGCGAGTCGTACGATGCGAAACGCAAGTCATGAAATATAATTGTCGGCTCTATTTGAAAAGTTGCAAAGTTTCTTTCCAACGACCCATATGGTACGTAGAAGATCACAGCTGGTACAAAACTGCCTGCATTTAGGTTTAAACACACACACTCACACACACAAAAGCCTTATGAAGATTGCTCTGTTTGAAAATTATTCCGAATGCAGTTCTCATAAGGCAAACATGTACAAAGGTGCAGGCTGCGCATGAGGGCCTTAAAAAAATAAGGTGAGTTTTGAAGTGTTTCTTCGCAGATTTTTTTTTTTTTTTAAGGAAATACCATCGACAGAGGTCTCGGCATGAACAAAACCAACCCAACGCAGTCTGCCTTTTAAAATCTAAACTAGCTAGATGTCAGCTGTCCCCCTCTAACTGCAGCATTCTAGTCTGAACTTCGGCGGTCTAAACTGGATCTAAGTCTTCTGCTGCATTCTGGCAGCTTTGAACTTTGAGACTCTCTTTGTCGTTTCTTCTGAGGCTTCAGAGACACCCTCCTCGGTTTTTCGCTCCGGAATGGTAGGCAGGACGGGGTGAGCCATTACCGGGTGCAGCGTGGAAATGGGGCACGAGGGATCCTTCTCCACGACAGTTCCTGAAAAAGCCTGCAAGGAAAACAAAGGCACAGAGGTAGGTTCCCAGGATGCTACGGATGCGTTTAGGGTTACCTATCGCCTCATTCGCTGCCTCACTATAATTACTATTCCACTGAGTCAAAAAATTGGACTTCTCTCTTTTAAAAATAAATACGTCCATGGACTTAAAATGCATAATGTTTTTTGTTTGTTTGCCCTCTAGTCCCAGCTCATTTACAGTGACCCATACAGGGGTTTTAAAGGCAAGAGATGTTCAGAGGTGGTTCGCCACTGCCTGCCTCCGTTTAGCAGCCCTGGTGCGCCTTCGTGGTCTCCCATCCAAATTGAAGGACCCACCATGGTACATCTGAAACATGGCCTTCAATTTGTTTTTTTTGGGGGGGGGGAGGATTTCTCTGCAGTTCTGTGGAACCACCTCTGAAGTCAGGACATCATAAGTCATTGAATATAAAGAACATTGGAAATTTATGAAAGGCAAATAACTAAAGCTTCTGTTGAAAACAAGAGAAAGTGAAGACATCCCAGATCACGATAGTCACTTCATTTCAGATCCCTTTAAAAAAGCAACAGCACAACACAAAGACGAGCCTGTTCCCATTTAGTTGTGTTTGCAAGAAAGCAAAGCAATCTGCAATATGTTGAAATCGCTCATGAAAAGCTCCATTAAATTTAATGGGGTTAGATCCGAGCCACTGGGCTGGATCCAAAGAGACCCCTTCTCACACAGTCAGAATCCCAGGACCTAATAAAGGTATTCTTCTGTTCATGGAAAGATACCTTTGGATCCAACATCCTTTCCAACTCATTTTGTAATCTAGGGGGGAAGGAAGGAAGGATGGAAGGAAGGAAGGAAGGAAGGAAGGAAGGAAGGAAGGAAGGAAGGAAGGAAGGAAGGAAGGAAGGAAGGAAGGAAAATGCTAAGGGGGAAATCATATATGTTTGACACTGAAAGCCAACTAACCTGCAACTAAAAAGCAGCAAAGTGAAGATTCCTTTGTGACAGGTACATATTAATTCACCAAATCACCAAACATAGATAAATTTAGAGATATTCTGAATTTAACCTCCCCACCATACTGCTCATTACCAAGGGCAGGACAGACAGGAATCCCTAAGTAAATGATTCAAAAGCAAGTTCCATTGAAATATCAGGGAGTTATTTACCTCCAAATATTTACCTACAGATATGAGATAAAGGATCAATTTAATATGTGATGCTTGAACATGTAAATTTACAGTTTTTTTCCCCCAGTCCTCCCGCAAATTTCCAGTTTTCTCATTAGAAAAACGGAGGGAAAGACCTTGGGGGAAAAAATGGGAAAAAAAATCAAAGGGGTTCCCCCCTCCCGGCTTTCACATCTCTACTGACGTTGCCTGCATGTAACAAAATGGTTGCAACGCAAGGGTCTCTGCAGGAGGTGAGGTCAGCCACAAACTTTCAATCACACAGTGAAGACCCGAGTGCAGATGTGGCAGCCAATCAAATTTCCAATGGCCAATCAGAAGCCTTGCTGGCCACAAGTCCCACCTAGCCCTGCCCCGTTTCTAAAAATACTCCTGATCTAAAGGACAAAATGTGCACTGCAGAACATAGGGAATAGCCCTTGTACCTCATAAGTTTCTGACAAGGATGGTGGTATCTTTTTGGACAGGTGTTCCTCCTCTCCTTCCTCCTCTTCCACCAAGATGCCTTCCCCGTTATCGCTGAAGATCGCTTCCTCATAGCTGACGCTCCTCAGAATTCCCCGCCTGTCATCGAATTCCAAAGTGCTGCTTTCGCTGGTGTCACTGCAAACGCTATTCTCCCGGCTTCGAGACTTCAGGATTGATTTACGAGGGACGTATTCCCCATTCACGACATCCACAAAGACTCTGTAAAAGGGTAAACGCTAGTTTTAATAAACTATCGGATGGGGTGGGGGGGGTGGGAGGGAGAATCACATGACAAATTTGCAATAATTTCATTCTGTCTCCCGGGCAAATTAATTATGATGACTTTTGCTTGCCCAGATGAAGCTTTTAAAGAGGCACTGCAAGAAACATGGCTTTGGCAAGACACGCGAGTGAGGAGGTGCAAATAAAGTTCACAGACTCAACTGACCAACTTTTCCTAAACAGAATGATTGAATCATCATTAAAAATATTAATATCCGGTAAACTGTTAGAAGCACTTGTCTACTGAGGTGGATACATATTTGTCCTGGTCATATGATTGATTGATTGATTGATTTTTAGATTTGTATACCACCGTTCCCCAACCAGTCTCACGGCGGTTAAGAATAAAACATTAAATTTACAATAAAAGCCCCATAATTCCCATAATGTTTTCGCAGTGGTTCGCTTGGGGACTGGATCCAGAGAACGACAATCTGGTATGACTTGTCGAACACCCTTGAGAATTCCTATTTTGACCCTCAGGACGAAGGACTCCTTACACACTTACGAAAACGTAAAAGCAGCAAGTGCTCCACGTCTCCCAAACCTATATGTCAGTGAAATGAAACACGAGTTCATTGTTTTTCCAAGTCTCATCTTGTTCTCAAGGAGCCGCTTCACACTGAGTTAATAATTGCATAATACGAGCAATACCGAATAAGTGCGAAATTCCCACCAGCTGCAACTTGATGCACAAAAGGCCCTCAAATATGCTATACAAATTATGTTAATTACACGTAGCTCAGGACGAGCATTAACTGTGGCCCTCTAGCTTGTGGTAGATTTCCAACAGCCGTGTACTACGCTGGGAGAATGACGAACCAGCCAGTACAGGCGTCGTACCGATAAATGTCCGCGGGCGTTTTGATGTTGCGCAATTCGGTCGTCGAGTGGCCGTTCCCGTTGCTATTCTTTCGCTTGCGCTTGGCTTCTTCTTTCTTTTCGCTGAATTTCAAGGTGGTGTTTTTTCCTGTGTTTATTCGTACCTGAAATGGAAACGCACATTAGTCATGAATAATCAGGTTTTTAATCGAGCGAGTAAAAGGCGGAATCGTGGGCTCTAATCAGCCAGAGATGTCAATTAAGTCAAACGTTAAGTTGCTTGGTACCTCTACCCATACTGTGTGCGACTGCTGGACACCACAGACCACTTCAACGTAGATCATACTAAGATTACACAATGCTGGTTTTATATTTCTGGCCGTGTATATTGAACTAGTGGAAATGGCTGTATAGAGAACTGCAGAATCAGTCATGGTTGGTTGGGACTTGTGCATTTTCAGCCACTTTCCTGGATTCCCGAAGCCTCAGTTCACTGTTGTACAAGCCCATTATTTCATTACTCTCTTTCGCATCAATATTCCCAGCTCTGCAAAAGTCAAACTTATTGCAAACTGTTTGTGTACACTTGTGCAAGTGGTTGTTGTTGTTGTTAGGTGCGAAGTCGTGTCCGACCCATCGCGACCCCATGGACAATGATCCTCCAGGCCTTCCTGTCCTCCACCATTCCCCGGAGTCCATTTAAGTTTGCACCGACTGCTTCAGTGACTCCATCCAGCCACTTCATTCTCTGTCGTCCCCTTCTTCTTTTGCCCTCGATCGCTCCCAGCATTAGGCTCTTCCCAGGGAGTCCTTCCTTCTCATGAGGTGGCCAAAGTATTTGAGTTTCATCTTCAGGATCTGGCCTTCTAAGGAGCAGTCAGGGCTGATCTCCTCTAGGACTGCTTCAGTGACTCGATCCAGCCACCTCGTTCTCTGTCGTCCCCTTCTTCTTTTGCCCTCAATCGCTCCCAGCATTAGGCTCTTCTCCAGGGAGTCCTTCCTTCTCATGAGGTGGCCAAAGTATTTGAGTTTCATCTTCAGGATCTGGCCTTCTATGGAGCAGTCAAGGTTGATCTCCTCTAGGACTGACCAGTTTCTTCGCCTTGCAGTCCAAGGGGCTCGCAAGAGTCTTCTCCAGCACTGGAGTTCAAAAGCCTCAATTCTTTGACGCATCTGGTTGAATCCAGGCCGCCAAGAACATCCAAGAACCCCCCTCCCCTCCTCAAAGCACTCTCTCCTCTACCATCTTGGTTTGAAAACTAATGGGGGGAGCAATGGGGGTGAGATAAGAAGTAACGGGTCCCAATTTCTAGAGGATCTATAGAGCTGTTTTTAACTACGTTAATTTTATTTGATGTACACTGCCTAGAGACAACTGGGCCCAGGGGGCCTATAAATCCAATTGTTAATTGATTAATTAAGTACATCAAACAAAAATACCTGCACCTAACAACCACGTTGGCATTGCAAGTGGATTTCAATGTCCTTGTATTCCCTAGACCTTTATTTTATTTTGACTTGATGGATGAGGGTGTGGATTAGAAAACCCAATATTTTCCTGTTGCTCAATTATTCCAAGGGACCATGGGGGGGGGGGGAGGACTAGAATCTTTGATGCCTATCTGCAATTTCTACTTGCTTAAAGAAAATCACTAGCCCTCATGATTGTGGACAATATTCTTGTGCTCGCTTTGGTAGCACATATACTAAAATTGGAGAATATTCTTAATGATGCTCCTCATTCAACAGACATTGGAATACAAACCTTCTTAGGTTCGACAGTGTGGGAGAAATATATTGTCGGCACAGCGTCCTCGGCAGCAGCAAATTCATCCTCCTCGTCACTGCAGTAATGACTGGTGCCATTCGTCTGACCTCCAAACAATTCAGAGTTGGTTACTTCTTGCTGAAAATTGCCCTGAGTATTAGGTTTTGCTTCACCCTGAACCACACATGCAGCTGACTTCTCTTCTCTCTCTTCTTCAGAGGAGGAAGCATCTTCTCCATTTGCCTCAACAGTATTGGAGTTCCTAAAAGGGTAAGAAGACCGTAAGAAAATCGGAAAGGGTAGGGGGAGAGTTGATTCCAGTTAAATCCCCTAAGATCTGCACAACGTCAATACACAAATTTTGCTCTAGGGTATTGTGACAGCTTTTCGGGGAGCGAGAAGGAAAGAAACCCAAGTGAACCTTCCTCATTACGATTTTCAATGGTGTGTCTTATTGTTGATTTCCCCAAGTTCCCCTGTTGGTGATTGCTTGATTGCAGACATAATAAGTACCACATCATGAACCTGTTGTTCCTTGTTAGTGTTCTCCTCCTTCCAGGAAATTCTACCTTGGCCAGTTAGTACAAAATTCACAATGTGCCTGTCATTCCTCCTCTTTATGACGTGGGGGGGAAATACCAAGTCAGTGGTGCTTTTGTGGCCACTGTATCCACTCATCCTATGTTGCTATTTTAAAGTTTTCCAACAGAAATCTAGTGCAAGTTAGTGTAGCCCTTCCTTGCACACTCAGGAAATTGCTAATCGCCACTGTGAGATGGTAAGTGAATTTCCTCCAGGCCAGGCTGGATTCTGGAGATTTTTGGTGAAGGGATCACTTGGGCATGAAATTGGGGTCACTGTGGGTGGGAAGGTCATTGTGAGTTCCTGCATTGTACACGGGGTTGATAGAATTCATAGAACCCCCTGGACTAGATGACCCTGGAAATCCTCTCCAACTCTATGATTCTATTCTATGATTCATCTTGGATTTCTGAAGACTGGCTCACTATCCTATTCTCAAGGCAGCAACTCAGCTCTTTTTGGCATACTGCATCACATGTACTCAATAATTTATTCAATAATGTAAATGCAGAATTATTTTAGGTAAGAAAGTGCTAAAAGAAAGCCAGACCTGGTATTCTTGTGTGGCATATCTGCATGGCAACCTGAAAAGTGTAATAAAGCTAATACAACTGTTGGTAATTGACGTTCAGTGAGATGCTACCAATTCTCTGCTAGAGATCTTTAACACCTTTGCAGAACCACAAAACTCAGCTTTCCCAGGGAGTAGCAAAACACTGCTAAAGCATTTTATATCAGCAGTGCAGATATCTCCTACAGTTAAAATAAAATGTCCAGATGCTTAGATGTGCCCCTTTGTTCCTAGGTGTCAAAACCAGAGCAGATCTGTATTTTTAACTCCTTAGTCGCTTCATTAAAAGATGAAGACACTGCACGAATAAAAACAATAATACAGATTTTGATTTTTTCCGAGACCAAGAAAACACAAAAAGAAGGAGAGTTGGTTTTTACACCCTGCTTTTCACTACCCGAAGGAGTCTCAAAGCAGCTTACAATCCGCCTTCCCTTCCTCTCTGATTTAGGAAGAAGAGTTGGTTCTTATATGCCGCTTTTCCCTACCCGAAGGAGGCTCAAAGCGGCTTACAGTCGCCTTCCCATTCCTCTCCCCACAACAGACACCGTGTGAGGGAGAGGAGCAGTTCTATCAGTGCCGTGGCGAGCCCAAGGTCACCCAGCTGGCTGCATGTGGGGGAGTGCAGAATCGAACCTGGCATGCCAGATTAGAAGTCCGGACTCCTAACCACTACACCAAACTGGAGACGACCAAATTGGGGGCCAAGCTTCCATCTCGATATGTTCCAAAAGGTTAACGTAGCTTTGGAAGCAACAATCTTAGCATGTGACTCTTCTAAGATACCTGTAAAATTCACCACGTATCTCCTCTTGCCTCTCAAGTTCATCGAGTCTGGCCCAAAGTTCCAAATTGGATTTCAAGTCCCCACTGAACTTCTCACCAGTTCCGTTTCCTTGAAGATTTGCCTGAAAAGCATCTGTTTTGGGCTTTGAATGAGGTCTGTGAGCAGTTCTCTGCTTTCCTGGGTAATTAAGCAAACAAAAAAACAAACAAACACAGAATTTTAAAAAATGCTATTACCAAGACAATGCAAGGGAAAGGAAGGGAGAAGACAATTGTTACTAAGGAATCCAGGCTTAAAACTTTTCTGCTGCAAATTACCACTAAAGTGTTTAAGTCGTTCTGTCAATGAACCAGAACGCTGTGCCAGAGTCATAGCGTTTAGTACCACCCAAATGCCAAGACAGAAACACAAAAAACTTCATCCCCTTCAAACCAAGAGACAATAATCCTGCAATTTTCTCATCTTTACACCTACCACTAATGTAATCTTCTACGTACGGGTATAGTCAGTGCTCCCCCACACCAGGCCAAGATGAGAGGGGTGGGGTGGGAGAAGGAAATAGGGGTGGGGGCACCTAATTCAAAACAAACACAGAAAATCCAACAATTATGGGTTCTTCAAAGAAGTCACTCATCAGAAGCTTTATTACACTGGGCTGCAATATTTTGAAACCATGCATGGAAACATGCTTTCCCGTTTCCAAAAGAACCCTAACTTGACGCATTTGCAAGTCACCCCATTAAACTGGAGACGTGTTTTTCCCCGTGTTGCAGAAACGGATAAAAGGAACATAAGTGCAGTACATAAAACCC